>NC_056729.1:272832700-273132700 GCF_019279795.1 Protopterus annectens | reverse complement strand
TTGTTGCTGTGAAATGCACGGCATCACAGGGGTGACCATGATGGGCTATTGGAAGGGTATGTCAGACACCTGCATGATAACTAACATCCTGTCATTGTGGAATGTGTCCACAGGGAGTAACATAATGGTGGGAGACATGGTCTACAGTAGGGACATGTTTGGAACAACACCCATATACAGTGCAACACCAGTGTATATACCTGTAAGACAATGGCAACTGCTGCAGAGATAAACTATGGCATACAGTGGTCCACATTATCAGCTGGGACTAGGCTGTAACATGTGGTGTTCAGTGTATGGGACACTGCAAAGTGACACGTGTAGGGCTTACTTGTCATGCATCTGCAAAAAGGCTGATGGAGGGGGGAGGGGTGTCAGCATGACACACCAGTGCACTGCAGCAGGGATCCTAAGGATGCTAAGAATGGCTGTATCTGCAAATAGTCAGGTTCAGGACCTGTGGCAGCCGTAACCCTACCCCCACAGCAATAATGACGGCAGTGTGTGAACACCAAGGGATGTGCGCATGAGTAGACCTTGCAATCATGCAGAATAGGGGGACATGTGTAGGGCAGACTGAACATACAATGGCAAATGCAGATGGCCCACACTGGTATACCCCTGCCAGGAGTAGTGACTGCTGTAGTACACACAACAAGAAGTGCAATGAACCGTCATGATAAGGGTGTGCACACATATGCCCACATGGTGTGTATGCATCATGGTCAGCATCCACACACCTAACACATTCCGTGGACACTGCATGTGAAAGCACAGGACATATGTCACATATTGGGCTCATGTACTGCTAAGATATGCAGTGATGTGGTTCCATGGCAGATCAAGGATGTCATATCAGTGGGGGTGTGTACACCCCCTATAGCCAAAGTATGCTCTGATTGTTGTCAGTGCAAGAGTATTGGATTAGTCATACATGGTCCGTTGATGCTGAGAGCTGTGCATCAGACATTAGGCATTCACAAATGACATCTGTCCACATATCATACCAGGTCTGTGATGGAGCATTAAAGCTGACATAACCAATACAGCAGTACACATTCAGCAATGGGCTGTACACCTGTGAAGTGTGCTGCGCAGTACATGGCAGGGTGCAGAACAGGTGCACAGAAATACCATGTTCATGGGCGCAGTGGCATCCAGTGGAAGGGGCTTCACCTAGTGACACAGCACATGCATCACACACATGTATACTGTTGCTAGCATGGATTGACTATAGCTGCACTGCATGCTGTCAGGTACGATATGATATGCATGTTGACAGAGGGGTAATAGGAGGACTGTGTGTATTATCATTGTGCAGCCTCACCTGTATGTGTGTGTGTGCATCCTGGTGTGTAGTTAGTCTGTAGGGTCACTCTGGTAAAGTGGAGGGAGGCTGATGCATGTAGGATGCTTGTTTGCATGTGTGTGTGTTTGTGTGACTGGCCATATAAGCACATGTGTGACTGTGGGGTGATCATACAGCAGTACCTCCCTCTGGGATCATGCAGTATGTGTACATGGACTGCCACATTACACACCAGGAATACTTGTCATGTGTATAATCACAGGACAGCTGATAGTATAATATGGCCTGTAGTATGGAACAGGCATGGAGAGGGAAGGTAGACACCAGGTACACCCTTAATATCGCATTCATCAGAGAGGTCACCTACAACCCACTTATGCAGCACTACAGATGCTCTGGGGAAGTACTAGTCAACACCAGAGAGTGTATCCAAATATTACAGTTGTCACATGATAGGCTGAATGAGCAGCATATCTGGCATGTACTGAGCATTATATATACATGACACACCAGTGCCTGATATTATGGATAGAATATGGTAGCCCACACATATAGGGGCCATGCTCATGATGTCCAGACATATACAGGGTGAATACCGAATGACAGCAGTGAGGCCATCTAAAACCACTACACACAAGTCAGGCAGGCAATCTAGTAACAGGTCTTGTGTTGTGACCGCTTGTGTAGGCATTTAGAGGACTGATATGTTAATGAGTGGTATAAATGTGTGTATGTTAACAAGTGTGATGCAGGATGGGGAACCACATGGACATATACGTGGGACTGTCTGTAAAGTCATGGACAGGTAGGTATTATGGAGGTGTGTGTGTGTGTGTGTGTGTGTGTGTGTACTCTTAGGCAATGCTGTACAGGTTTTAAAGCGCATTTATTGTTTTCCCCCACAGGTGGCGAGGTGGGTCAGGGTCCCTCCTGCATGCATTCTGATGTTGGTGTCCATACAGACACTGAAGATGATGATAGTACTGTTGAGGCACAGGTGGTGGCATTGTCAGGGGCTGACACTGCACCATCATTTGACATTCCCCTTTTAGCCACCCTAACCCTGCACACAGTTTCAGTGCCTATACATACCCCATCACCAGTGGCCATAGCGAAGGGACAGCTGGCATTTGATGGCAGTGTACAGGAAATTGTGGTAACCATGCCTACTGTGTCCAGTTTCAGCAGGCATAGCTGGATGTCTGACAGGGCACCACATAGGCAGATGTCCCAGGGTGCTTGTGGTAGGGCTGTTGGACATAATGCTCCTGGCAGAGGTGACATAGCTGGTACCAGCAGGTGCATGTTTCAGGCTGTCATGGTGATGCAGGCACGTATGGAATGTTACACCAGACAGGGCCTGAGGTGGCAAAGGGCTGCTCTCACATCTGTAAGTGACAACATCTGTGAACTGTCTGTTTCCGTGCTTATACTGAGCTCATGGATAGATGGCATGGTGAGATGATGGCCCTCATTGGCCGTGGTGTGTCTGTGCTTGAATGTATGGTGGGGGTGTGGCAATGGCCGTGTGGACATAGGCCAGCAACACCAACAGCTGGCAGTCAACGTGGACATGTAAGGACACCAAGAGGCTCCCGTAATGGCAGTACCAGCCCCAGCAGTGTGGGGGGGTGCTGTCCACACCACACCACAGCAGGCCACATGCACATGGTTCTGGCCAGTCCCAGGAGGGGCCTGGTACCAGCGGACATTTGTCATCAGCAGGTGAGAGTAGCACATCGAGGCCTGTACCTGGATATGCCCATGGAACCCCTGGCAGGCACAGTCCATGTGTCCATGGCCGGAGGCAGTGAACTGCACACCCTGCCAGGTATGATCTGCAGCTGTCCATAAACACCTGTGTAGGGCAGCCACTTGGCAGAACTGTGTGCATGCATACCCACACACTATACAAACACACCTAGGGCAACCCCATACCTACACACACCACAGCACCATCCCCAGCTCACCGCAGTACACCCCTCACCCACACACATGGTGTCAAATGTATGGCCCACCCTCAGCCTCTGGCAAACCAATATCACACCCTGTGCATATAATGATACCTGTGCCACATCCCTGTCATCCATACCATCAATGCAGGGACAGGCTAATATGGTTCTGATGCACATAGTGACTGTACTACAGTGTACCACAATGTAATGCATATATGGCAGATAATGTAGCCATCCAGCAATGATGCATTATAACTGTTAGTAACACTGGTTGATTGTGGTCTCTATAATGTTATCCATTTGTGTTGTAGGTGTACATGTGTCAGCACAAGGATGCCCTGCACATAGGATGATACCTGTGCAACATCCCTGTCATCCATACGATCAATGCAGGGACAGGCTATTATGGTGCTGATGCACACGGTGACTGTAAAACAGTGTACCACAGTACTGCAGTGTAACATGTTGTAAGGAGTGAAATGTAATGCATATATGTCAGGTAGTGTAGCCATCCAGCAATGATGCATTATAGCTGTTAGTAACACTAGTTGATTGCAGTCCCTATAATGTTATCCATTTGTGTTGTTGGTGTACATGTGTCAGCATGAGGATGGTCTTCGTTCATATTCCACACTGGGGTATGGCACTGTGGTGACATTATGGCTGTGACATATCTGGGGATCAGTTGAACACATGTCACAGGTTACTACGCAAACCTGCTTAAAGCTGCTCAAAACTGCTTTAACCACTCTGTATCCGACAGCCCTTGTTCTGTTCAGCAACAAAATGAACAGCCCTTTCATGCTTGAACCCTGGACCCTGTACACTACAGTCAGAACACTTAACCACTACGTGATGACTACTATGAAGACAGCTGTTGTTTTACCAATATAGCTGTCAATACACATATTGAGTAGTATTGAACAATTGCCTTTACTTCCAAAATTGTGTAGTCCTTGTTATTAATATGACTTGTGCATCACATAAGTTGTTTTATCATAATGTACACATAGCAGATACATACGGTGAAATACATCTGGGAGGCTATACACAACCATGAGGTTTACACATGACAGGAATATGGTTATATAAATATAATAGGTTGATATATGTCTACATATACATACACATGTATACTCATACATATGTCTGTACACACATCTGTAAAGTGCAACATATATATGGCCATGTGTACATCTCTTCGTATGTACATATATAGATATGTTAGTATATATATATATATATATATATATATATATATATATATATATATATATATATATATATATAGATGTATGCATATATAGATATATATATATATATATATATATATATATATATATATATACACATATATGTATATATAGATATATTTATATATAGCTATATATGTATGCACATCTTGTGTGTACATATATGCCTAGTTATGTTAGTATATATGTAGATATCTATAACTATATGTGCATACATATCTATTCTGATATACATACTACTGTCAATATATATGTAAATATCCATACATATATGTGCATATGTATCTCTATCTGTATATGTGTAGACATATATTGCTCTGTATATATATATATATATATATATATATATATATATATATATATATATATATGAGTGTTTATATGTATATATATATATATATATATATATATATATATATTTATGTACATATACATATACATCTACGTATGTCGATATGTATATGTGTATATATCTATATAGATATATGGATAATTATATATACATATATCTTCACCATATGTCCTGAACATGGAGTGGACCCCTACCTCAGCCCCAATAGTCCCAACCTCTTAGTGCAAGGGGATATTAGGTATGTATTGCAGGTATATTTGTAGACTATTGTTACTGTAATAGGGATTGTCTTCACAGACGTGTGTGGGAGGTCACATCTGCTTTTAACATGTGTGCCATTGGCTACTGACAGACATCCTAAAGACATCATAGTACAGCTGCGGACTACATCAGAGATATGGCCAATATATGTGGACAGTCTGACACGCTTTGGACAGTCCAGAGGTATACATAGAACCCCTTAGTGCAAGAAATGTGGACCAAGCCTGACAATGTGGATGCTAACAGTCATGTAGATGGGTATATCATGTAACTACTACTATACATTTGCCCCCATAGGTTATGCATTTACACACCCCTGTCTGCCCTGACACATAATAACCACTGGTACAGAGGTGCCATGGCCACATACTACCCAATAGTTTGTGACATACATCTGTACAGCATCCCACTGCTTTGTTTGACGTACATGACTGTTATGGTGGCCCGGCAGCAGTACATCTGGCAAGCATCTGGACATGACATCTCATTGGGTAAGTACACTAAGCTGCTAGGCATGTAACAAAGCACTGTGCAGGCTACAGGCAGACTGGCTCAACACTGGCCTACATTTCCTATGGAGGAATATACATGTACCTGCATATATAGCAGGCTCTACAGGCATGTCACAGCACAGAGCAACAGACACCTGTGCAAAAGTGCATAACCACAACCAATGTGAACACAGCCACAGCCACATATGGTAAGCTAGCATAATATTACAGTATATGGACTATCTGTTCAACACCATCCTCATATGTGCCACTCACACACTAACCCTACACATACTGGGCCACTACACAGTGTGGTCCAATGCCTGTCTGTGGTATGGGACATGTGCGTGTTTGGCCCTACAAACATGTAAGCCGATAGGGTAACATACAGTGGAACAGCATGTAACATCAGATAGAACAGGACCAATAACAATGACATCTACCACGGTCTACACACAGGCCAAGGTACATATTAATAATACACACACTGTTTGACAATCACCATAAGTACACAGACCTCAGTACTGTACACACAACCACAGAATGTCCAGGTTATGCCATCAAATATAACCCCTACTATACATAACATGTGTAGCAGTCTGATATCTTACTGGCTTGTTATCAGATATGATGTCAATAAATATGATGTACAGCACATATGCACCTCTTACTGCATGACATGTGTACAAAGGTTGACAGAGTTGTGGCTGGAGGCACAAACACAGGGCCAATATTGACATGTTGCTGTGATAACCTCATATATTTACAGTTGTAATAGGGTTTGTTGCAACATATGTCCTATGAGGGATATGAAGTCAGTAACTCTCACGGCTGTCACTATCTACTGACTGCAATCCTCTCACTACCTTCTGCAGTTCACAGATAGGTGCTCTGTGGGTAAAACAAGAAACAAAAGGCACCACACACTGCCCAGTCTGCAGATGACCCTACAGATGGGGTTTCCTCATAAACATAGCACTGACATGACAGGTATTAAAACATGTAGGACAGTCATATCCACACACACCCTGTTAAACCAACATTAGTCCAAATGCAGTATAGCAGCACTTACAGTCTGTAGTCAAGTCAGGCACATCCCCCTCCTGTGTGTTGGCCTGTTTCCATATTGTATGTTGTTAGAGGTAAATCCCCAAGCCATCTGTGATGCTATTTGCCAAACAGATCTAGTTCCTGCTCACAGTGAATGAAAAGGCCCAACACCAACATTATGTTCCTAGATATTGGAGTGTGTTTCCATGCAACTGGCTATGGGAATGTTACCACAGCTGTTCCACATGCAATCAGCTAGAGGAGGTCTGAAATTTGTGCAGAGGTCATCAGTTGATCATGAGCATCACTTACAATAGACATGTTGCTGCCTAAGCAAAGCAGGTGTAAGTCATGTATATGTTCCTTAGTCCATGACATGGACAGTGTATGGGATGTGCACACCTCCTACATGCATGCACAGTGACATCTGGAACTGTACCTGGGGTGTCTGGCCCATGTTGTGTACACAGATTGTTATCATCAGATGTGCCAGTCCTGGCCTCATGTGGTGGGAACTGCTAATGGACAGCAGGTTGACCCTGCATCTACATTGATAGCATGATACAGGTATTCCCTGGTGTCAGTGGCATCTGTCCATACAGAGCATGTGTTTCAGGCATGGTATGTCCTTTGTAGGTCAAATTTGATGGCACCACAGGTGTTGCAGGTGTCCAGTGGGGAACATAGAGAAGGTGCACTGTCTGCATGTACGTGCCTCTTGGACTGATGGACAGGGTGCCTTGCCCTCTGTATCCCACTGCAATCACACCATGGTTACTATCAGTGGGCAATATGCAGGGTACTGCCAACATAGCGGTTGTTGCCTAGGCAAGTGTGTGTGTATGAGATATGGGTTGAGAGTGTTCTCTGGGTAATACATGGGTTGCTAACTTTGTTCACCTGGCCTTGATATCACATGGAGGGGTATGGATTTGCACCCCAGCCTCTCGGCTATTTCACATCTGTTATTCGTGTATGGTGGATGTTGTGACATATACTAGGGCCACCATATAAGAAATTTGCAAAACCCACTGCCCAATGAGTCCAGTTGGTACACACTCACCTCCACACAGGATACAAATGAAAAAATACAGACACACACACACACACACACACACACACACACACACACACACACACACACACACACAGAAACACAGCGGACACACACCTGCCATGTCTGGGATTAGAACGCCTACCTAACTAGTTTATTATACTGCAGCACTATGCAGTTATAGGACACACCACAGAGATTACTGCAGTACTCCTTCCCCAAAGTTGCATTTCACAGTGAATGACATCAGCAGGATTGTCAAAGTAGGGCATTTGAATTATAGTGAGTGTGACTAGCCTAAAAAGCATTGCTCCCTACACAGACATAGAAACACACACAAATACATCCAAAATTGCCATGTGTGGGAATAGAACCAATACCAGAGGTCTATATCACACTACAGCATTATGCTGTTATAGGACATGTCATGGAGATTACTGGAGTACTCCTTCCCCAAAGGTGTATTTCACAGTGAATGACATCAGCAGCCTTGACAAAGTAGGGCATTTGAATTGTAGTGAGTGTGACTAGCCTAACAAACATTGCTCTCTATACAGACAGGGACACACATATATGCACACACACACACACACACACACACACACACACACACACACACACACACACACACACACACACACACACACACACACACAGTTGCTTTGTCTGGGATTAGAACTCCTACCTAACTAGTCTATCACAGTACAGCAGTATGCAGTTATAGGATGCGCCATGGAGATTACTGGGCTACATCTTTCCCAAAGGTGTATTTCACAGTGAATGACATCAGCAGTCTTGCCAAAGTAGGGTATTTGAATTGTAGTGAGTGTGACTAGCCTAAAAAGCATTGCTCTCTACACAGACAGAGACAAACACAGTTGTCATGTCTGGGATTAGAACTCCTACCTAACTAGGTTATCACACTACAGCAGTATGCAGTTATCGGACATGCCACAGAGATTACTGGGCTACACCTTTCCCAAAGGTGTAATTCAAAGTGAATGACCTCAGCAGGCTTGTCATAGTAGGGCTATGGGGAGGGCAGTGTGTGTGCATGGGCCATAACTCATTCATCTAGAGGTTGACACACCACATGTGGGCACACGCATGGTTATATTCCACAGGTATGTGCATACAGCTGCTAGATGACTACTATCTTGTATAGTCATGTTGCACAGCTAACACGTGCACCACATAGTCTGTAATGCTGACGGATACCACTGGCTAATGTCTACAGTGAGTGACATTTACACCTCATGTGGTTGTAGCCATTTGGCTGTGTGCTGGGTGGGACAGGCCTCATAATGGATGGCTCCTTGTCACAATCACTCTCTTCCACACATCTATGTATGTCTAGTTTTGGCTTATTATAGTGTGTTGTCCTTGGATATATGTCTGTATTCCTATCCACTGTGTGTGCAAAGCATGACTGGTGCATACTGAGGAATGTATGCACTAACATCTACAACTGTCAGATATGTATGGTCCACTGTTGTTTGCAGACATGGGCTTCATTTGTTTAAGTGCGTGAGCATGCCCAGTATGCCCTTCTGTACTGAATGTGTGGATCAATTCCAGGTACTTTGCACTCCAATGCAGACCTTTGTGTTGTACACCTACAGGTAGCAAATTGTTTCTTCAGGGTATCCGTCGATCATTTGGCAATATGGGGACAAATTGTGCAGGGGATAGTGTGTACTGTAGGTGATTGTGTCTGCTCTGCTTCAGCTGCATGGTACTGCTGTTAGCAGAGATATTCAGACATGTGTACTGTTATACACTGTGATGTTTTCTGTCCTCATGTGCTGTCAGGTGGACATTCCTGCTCACAGTGATGTATTGGAGAACAAGGGTGACTGCAGTTGTCTCCAGTATTGTGGGCAGATGCCTACATATTCACGGTAAGATATGCCATTCTGGAGGGGGAGCTGCAGACACTTGCTGCTGGGTCTGTGTATCCAGTTCAGCACTTTGGTACAGTGCTGGCAGAGGTCCCCATACATGTACATTCATTGACATGACAGTATGGCCTTATCTTGCTGTGACAATACAGCACAGCTGTACAGATTCACACAGGTTACCCAGAGACAGGGGCCATGAGTCAGGATAGTACCCCTATTGTGATGTATGGGCAGGTATGTAGCCACTCATTTATGTGTTTGCAGCCAGGGATAGTGTGTGCACACAGCTTTGTGTTGGACCTTGCCCATTCCATGCTGCCCATGCTCCCACCCCCCTCTGTTATTCTATCCTCTTCCATACATTATGCATACATTCCCTGATACTTTCCCTAAGGTTATCACCCCATCACAGCTGTATGTTGGTGTTGGTCCACAGTTCATGCAGTTGGACATAGTGCACATATCACTGTGGTTTGTCCACATGGCCTTGCATATGGCTTATGTGGAGTGTGTTATGTTGTTATTTGGGTGTCTATGACATAACATGCATTGGCAGTACATGTGAGACACAGGCCTTTGGTAGAGGCCTATGGGCCATTAGGTGTTGCTGCAGGCCAGATGTGGCAGGCCATTGCATTCTGTCAGTCCTACAGTCTCAGACCACCGTACAGTATATTCCCCTGTGGTGACATGGTAGGTGTGCTAGGTGTTCATGCCAATACCTTCTATCAGTCTTGATCAGGTGGTGTGGATGCTGGCAGGGTGCTACCTATGGCTAGGGACACACCTGCATGGGACACATGCACTGTATGCTGCATTTCTTCATTATTGCCATATACAGGTGGGGTCATATTGTACCCATTCCCACAGCAGGTATATGACCAGAAAGGTACCTGTTGGTGGTGTTTGCTTAAGCTGGGTGCATGTGTGCTATGGACACTACTTACATCTGACACACAGATATGCATGGGGCATTCCAGTTTTGCTGGCATGTGCAGGTATATTAGCTGTTTCCCAATACATCAGTCCTACCTCCTTTGTGATCTGCACGTGTTCGGGCAGACAACACCGGTATCCCCTACTAAAGGACCAGATAATGTGATACATACCTGTATGTACAATTCCAAGGATGTCTCCATTTCACAGTGACACAATATATACTGTATGTCTGGGGTACTTTTCCCTGTGTACTGCTTGTATATCTAGCCCAACAGCCATGCCATGTCAGTCTTTCAGATGGTGACACATATTACCACCATACATTTACAGTGGCTTACTGCTCGCATGTGTTATACTGGTGGGAGTTGTCTTTGGCACTGCAGTTGTGAGGACTTGTCCCTGTCATCAGCAGTAGTAGGCAATAGCTACCAGGTCTTACCTCAACATGCATACATACTGACCACTCTCACAGAATATGAAACACACACCAACCCAACACACACATATCTGCATATTGTGCAAGTGCGACAACCTATCCTACTACCTTGGCCACCTCTGGGCATCTGTGCTCCACTGTTATTATACCTACACACACATGTTACTACATTTCTACATAGGGTTGTGGGGGGCACTCCTGACTGTTACGACGTGTGTACATTGCATGGGGGGGCACACCAGAACATTACTACATTTCTAAATAGGTTTGGGGGGCACACCTGACTGTTACTACATTTCTAAGTTGGGTTGGGGGGAGCACACCTGACTGTTTCGACATTCCTACACTGGATTGGGGGAGGAGGCACACCTGACTGTTACTACATTTCTATGCAGGATTGGAGGAGGGGGAACACCTGACTATTTCTACATTTCTTCGCAGGATTGGGGGGGCACACCTGACTGTTTCTACATTTCTACACAGGATTGGGGGGCATACCTGACTATTTCTACATTTCTTCACAGGATTGGGGGAGCTCACCTGACTGTTTCTACAATTCTACACTGGATTGGGGGGGCACACCTGACTGCTTCTACATTTCTACACAGGATTGGGGGGGCACACCTGACAGTTACTACATTTCTACACAGGATTGGGGGGCACACCTGACTATTTCTACATTTCTACATAGGATGGGGGCACACCTGACACTTGTACACATTTGCTATGACTGTACTAGTATGTCAGGTACTCCATTCCATTCTGTATTCTAACCTATCGTGATGACTAGAGGCATATCAGTGTACTACAGGTCTTAGCTTTGATTGACCTACATATTAGTTTCTGACTTCCTACCCTTCAGAACTAACATCCCACTGCCTGACCTGCTGTAGTCTGTCTGTGTAGACTACACTGTACTAATGCTGGTGCCATTATGATACTTACGTAGGCCTGGGGGAGGTTACCCATAGGTATCATTCAGAGGCCATAGCACAGCCTTTGTTTGTGTTTGTCTACATCTGTCCTGCTGGCTGAGACTGTTGTTGGGTATGTGAACCTCCCTGACTGGCATGTGTGAGTCATATGAACACACATGTGGCCCAGCACATTTCCTGCAGTGGGTTTTGTCGCCCTGTGTAGTACTGGCTACTATGGTGACACCAGTCATTTGTTACAGATCTCATGGTGCCACTATAGATGTCTACTATCTGCTGGCATACCATGCCTCCTTCTGCCTACTGGGGCAGGCTCAGGTTGTTCCTCCTCCAAGTCACTCTGTGCCTGAGCTGGCCTTGGCAGTGGTGGCCCTGCCCCGTGCTGTTCCTGCTGCAGCTGTTTCCCCAGGATCATATTGTGTAGCATGGCACATATGAGGACAATTTGGGTACAAGTAGCTGGTGAGTACTGCAAGGCTCCACTGGATGTGTCCAGCAACCTGAACCATGACTTGAGCATCCCAAACACATGCTCTATTATAATTTTTGTCTGCATGTGCCTCATTCTGAAGTTCTTGTTCGGGTGTGTGTGCATTTCTGATGAATGTCATCAGCCATGGCTCCAGTGTGTAACCAGCATCCCCCACTAGGTGATTGTAAGGGATGTCCCCATTGGCAAATCTCTGGTACAGCTGCATCAGATGCCAGATGTGGGAATCGTGATAGCTTCCAGGGCAGCCAGCACACACATTCATTATTATGCCCTGGGCATCATACACAACCTGGCAGTTGATGAAGGGGAAGCCCTTGCAGTTTATGTAGACCCTACCCTGCTCACTACGTGGTGCTGTGATGTGTATGTGCATGCAGTCTACAGAACCCACTACCTCAGGGTATTCTGCTATTTGGTGGAACAGTTGCATATTGCTGGCCAATGCCTCACGGGTGTTGGGGAAATATACGTGCTCACCAGCATGTGCTGACATGGCATCCAGGAGCTGGTGGAGTACCCTGGATGCTGATGCCTGTGAGATCCCCATCATATCCCCAGTTGGCCTTTGGAAGGTATCTGTATCTAGTATTCTTAGACCTACACGTACCTTGGTATCCACTGGAATGGGTTCCCCTCAGTTAGTTCTGTGTCAGGCATGACCGGCACAGCTCAACAATTTGCTGTAAGAGGTTCCTGTCCACCCTATAGTGCTCCACTATCTCCAGCTCATGTAGTACCTGGTAGGTTACCCTGGGTCTGTACACTCTTCTCCATCTCCTCACTGTGGGTTGGTCAACAGCATTCACATCCTCACCACCCTCAGCCTTTTCCACATGTTGTTGTATGATAGCTATTGCAGCCCCTATCATTTTGCAGTTTTGTTTGTTAAAACTTCCCTGCTTGTATACACTGGTGGTGTGGAGTATGGGAAAAACCAGAGGGAAAGTTGTTTGCATGGTTTATAGTAGTATTCTGGGCTGGGCTGGTCTGCTGCCTGTGTAATTAGCTGATTCTGACACATTTCACCTGCCAGCTATGCTAGTTCTCCTAGATTACCTTCCTACTGCTGTTTTCCCTTCCCATTGCCTTCTTATTTAAGCCTGGGGGTGTGCCGCACAAACACAGTGCTCAAATGTGCACAGAGTTGCTTTTTCCTGGTTTACTTTTTTGTTTTCCTTTAAAACCTGGTGCGCGGTGGGCACATCTGCGTAGGAAATGTAAAGAGTGTTAGGCAGCCTAAGACACACCACCTTGCTTAGCTGTGCTAAGCTAGGAGCAAACCCGAGTCACGGGGCTCCAATCCGCTTACAGTACACCTGACACACACCCCTATGATGTCAGCTAACTCCTAGGCTTGCACCAAGCTATCCCTTTTCTTACACTGTTGGGAGCTGCATAGCAATCAGGGGAAATCTGGGATTCACTATCATTCCTCTCATTTGCATAGGATTGTCTGCTAATGCAGTTACATGTCCTACACTGAGCCTCCCCCCTTAGCAATCACTATTAACTGGCCATGTTGTCTTCTGCCTGCCATTAAGTATAATGGCAGAATAGTAATTTTGGTTAGAATGCTTATTTAAGGTATTTTTTCTTATTTTCCCCCTGATCCCATTTGCGCACTGCTGCCCTACGCTTAAACAGCCGAGATCGGCTAAAAAAAAATAATAGTTGATTTTTTTTGCAAGTGTTTTCCATGCCAATGGTCTTATAGTTGGCCATTGACATGTTTTATACATGATATCAACCCTTTATTTGGAGCTGTCATGGCTCCGTTTTGTAATTTGCAGAAATGTACTCCATTACTGGCAGAGTACATTTCTGCAGATTACACTAGTCCTGCACGGTCGGTTTCCAGCTTCCTAGATTGCAAATTCACATCATTTGCATTGATTTCTCCTGCAAATGGGGTAATTTGCATACAGGGGCTGAGTCTGTACAGGGCCGAGCGCTCATGCACACCCCTACAGGTTATTCCTGGATCGCATGGCAGACATATTGCCTGCTGGAGCTCCTGCACTAGTCCTGCATGCCGTGCAGGGCTTGCAGAATCCAGGGGATAATGTTTGCAACTAAAATTATGTCAATATGGTTTGTTTTAATTTATATAAATGTATGATTGCCAATGTCATAAGTGATAATTTAATAAGGATGTTTCTTGTTTAAAACAAATCATGGAAGAAGAACAAAAGGGTAACAAAAGAAAGTCATATAGAACAAAAGATCATTAAATAAAGAAATAATGGAGAATTGAAAAAATGGAAAGAATCTAAGTATGGCATGATAGATTACAAAAAACATTTGACAGCATCCAACATTCGTGGATAAAGGAGTGTTTACAGATGTATAAAGTACACCCTACAATGATCGATTACATTTCAGTGACCATGAAACAGTGGTAAACCACATCATAGCTAAGCCATGATAAAGGCAAAGTTATTATCCTAGGGATAAAAATTCAAAGGGGGATATTCCAAGGTGACTCTTTGTCACCACTGTTTTTTTGTCTTGCCCTTAACCCCTTAAGCTGTCTACTTAACAGATTAGGTCATGGCGACAATTTGGGTCCCAGACTACAACAAAGTATAAAGACTTCTTATCTTTTTGTGGATGATTTAAAACTGAATAGTTCATCAGATGAGGAGTTGAAAGCACAACTGAAGGTGGTCAAAAATTTCTCAGATGATATAAGAATGCCATTTGGTCTTGATAAATGTGTTAAAGCAACATTTAAAGCAGGAAAGCTGCAGCACCAAGAGAATATCAGTTTGGGACAGGAATGTGATGTAAAGAAACTTGAGCAGGAGGCAGTGTACAAATATTTGGGGAATTGATTAAGGGTTGACAATAAAACATGAGCAAATGCGAACAAAACTCAGTAAAGAATATTTTAGAAGACAAAAATTAATACTGAAAACAGCCCTGACATCTAGGAACAATGTCCAAACTATAAACCAATTTGCTCTTCCTGTTCTAACTTACAGGTTTGGGGGCAGGGCTAGTCACCCGGAGATGTAAACCTTGGTTTGAGATGATTGCCACTGTTTAAGTGAAACCCTGACCCCATGTGCAAAATGGGAAAAGGGGTTGAGGATGGATGGATAGATGGATGGACTGGTCCCAACATTATTGGATCAGTTGGACAGGAAAACAAGAAAATGATATATAAAATCAGTGTATATCAAGATTATATATCCCTCGTTCTGAAGAAAGTATAGGCCTCCTCAAAATGAATTACATGTATAGATCTACAATCGTAGAACTGTATACATATATGCTGACCTTGTCAAATCCAAACATAGTGAAAGTTTAGAAACATGAAGAGAACAAATCCAAGATGATTTCCCTGATTTCTTTAGCAGAAGTATACCAGATTGGTCTAGGCCTGGGTTAACAACGACCACCACCAGTACTGTTAGCCAACAGGGTGCTGGTGGAAATTGGGCTACTGTTGGCCGAAGGAGGAGAAGAGGCAGAAGGCATGACCAAAGGCAGGAAGACAGGAAAAAGGCTAGTATTGTGGTAGTGAGAGTCGGAACTTTGAATGTTGGCAGTATGACTGGTATAGGGAGAGAGCTAGCTGATATGATGGACAGAAGGAAGGTTGGTATATTGTGTGTGCAAGAGGCCAGATGGAAGGGGAGTAAGGCTAGGTGTATCGGAGGTGGGTTTCAAATTGTTTTATCATGGTGTGGATGGGAGGAGAAATGGCATATGAGTTATTCTGAAGGAACAGTATGCGAATAGTGTTTTGGAGGTGAAAAGAGTGTCAGATAGAGTGATGTTTATGAAGCTGGAAATTGATGGTGTAATGATGAAAGTTGTTAGTGCACATGCTCCACAAGTTGGGTGTGCAGTGGATGAGAAAGAAAAATTTTGGAGTGAATTGGATGAAGTGGTGATGACTGTATCCAAGGGTAAGAGAGTGGTGATTGGAGCAGATTTCAATGGGCATGTTGGTGAAAGGAACAGAGGGGATGAGGAAGTGATGGGTAGGTATGGTGTTAAACAAAAGAATGCAGAAGGTTAGATGGTAGTGGATTTTGCAAAAAGGATGGACATGGCTGTGGTGAACGTATTTTAACAAGAGGGAGGAGCATAGGGTGACATACAAGAGTAGAGAAAGATGCACACAGGTGGATTATATCTTATGTAGGAGGGCCAGTTTGAAGGAGATTGGAGACTGTAAAGTGGTAACTGGAGAAAGTGTAGTTAGGCAGCATAGGATAGTGGTTTGTAGGATGATGCTGATGATCAAGAAGAGGAGGAGGAGGAGTGTGAGGGCAGCACCAAGGACCAAATGGTGAAAATTGAAAAAGGGTAATTGTGAGGTGGCGTTTAGGGATGAGTTAAGACAGGCACTGGGTGGCAGTGAAGAGTTACCAAATAGCTGGGTAACTACAGCAGAGCTAGTAAGGGAGACAGCTAGAAAGGTGCTTGGTATCACATCGGGACAGAGGAAGGACGACAAGGAGACATGGTGGTGGAATGAGGAAGTACAGAAGAGTATACAGGCAAAGAGGTTGGCAAAGAAGAAGTGGGATTGTCAGAGAGATTAAGAAAGTAGACAGGAGTATAAGGAGATGAGGGGCATGGCAAAGAGAGAGGTGGCGAAGGCTAAGGATAAGGCATATGAAGAGTTGTATGAAAGGTTGGACACTAAGGAGGGAGAAAAGGACCTGTACCGATTGGCTAGACAGAGGGACTGAGCTAGGAAAGATGTGCAGCCGGTAAAGGTGATAAAGGATAATGAGGGAAACATACTCACAAGCGAGGAGAGTGTGTTGAGGAGATGGAAAGAGTACTTTGAGGGATTGATGAATGAAGAGAATGAGAGGGAGAGAAGGTTGGATGATGTAGGGATAGTGAATCATGAAGTACAATGGATTAGCAAGGAGGAAGTAAGGATAGCTATGAAGAGAATGAAGAATAGAAAGGCTGTTGGCCCAGATGACATACCTGTGAAAGCATGGAGGTGTTTAGGTGAAACGGCAGTGGAAATTTTAACCAGATTGTTTAATGAAATCTTAGAAAGTGAGAGGATGCCTAAGGAATGGAGAAAAGGTGTTTTGGTACCGATTTTTAAGAATAAGAGTGATGTACAGAGCTGTAGTAACTACAGAGGGATTAAACTGATCAGTCACAGCATGAAGTTATGGGAAAGAGTACTGGAAGCTAGGTTAAGAAGGGGTGTGATGATTAGTGAACAGCAGTATGATTTCATGCCGGGAAAGAGCACTACAGATGCGATGTTTGCTCTGAGACTGTTGATGGAGAAGTACAGAGAACGTCAGAAGGAGTTGCATTGTGTTTTTGTAGACCTAGAGAAAGCATATGACAAGGTGCCTAGAGAGGAGTTGTGGTCTTGTATGAGAAAGTCAGGAGTGTCAGAGAAGTATGTAAGACTGGTACAGGATATGTACAAGGGTAGTGTGACAGTGGTGAGGTCTGTAGTGGGAGTGACGGATGCGTTTAAGGTGGAGGTGGGGTTACATCAAGGATCAGCTCTGAGCCATTTCTTATTTGCAATGGTGACGGACAGGTTGACAGACGAGATCAGACAGGAGTCCCCATGGACTATGATGTTTGCAGATGACATTGTGATCTGTAGTGAGAGTAGGGAAATAGGTGGAGGAGACCCTGGAGAGGTGGAGATATGCTCTAGAGAGAAGAGGAATGAAGGTCAGCAGGACTAAGAATATATGTGTGAATGAGAGGGAGGATAGAAGAATGGTGAGGATGCAAGAAGTAGAGGTAGCGAAGGTGGATGAGTTTAAATACTTGGGGTCAATAGTTCAGAGTAACGGTGAGTGTGGAAAAGAGGTGAAGAAGAGAGTACAGGCAGGATGGAGTGGGTGGAGAAGAGTGTCAGGAGTGATTTGTGACAGATGAGTACCTGTAAGAGTGAAAGGGAAGGTCTACAAGAGGGTAGTGAGACCAGCTATGTTATATGGGTTGGAGATAGTGGCATTGACAAAAAGGCAGGAGTTTGAGCTGGATGTGGCAGAGTTAAAGATGTTAAGATTTGCACTGGGTGTGACGAGGGTGGACAGGATTAGGAATAAGTATATTAGAGGGTCAGCCTAGGTTGGAAGGTTTGTAAACAAAGCCAGAGACGCAAGATTACATTGGTTTGGACATGTGCTGAGGAGGGATGCTGAGTATATTGGGAAAAATATGCTAAGGATGAAGCTACCAAGTAACAGGAAAAGAGGAAGGCCTAAGATAAGGTTTATGGATGTGGTGAGAGAGGACATGCAGGTGGTTGGTGTGACACAGCAAGATGCAGAGGACAGGAAGAAATGGAAACAGGTGATCCACTGTGGTGACCCCTTATGGAAACAGCCAAAAGAAGATGATGATATTGGTGTCAAGTGGAAATGGAAACCAAACCAGAAGTAGACAAAACTCAGGCAGCAACTGAATGTGCCAAAAAAGAAAAGAAAAAATATAAGGCAGAGGATCAGATGAGACGGCAAGAAATGTGTAAAAGGAATAAATATAATTGCAAGCGCAGAAAACTCCTGGAAGAACCTCATGTCAATCAGGATCTGATGCAGGAATGGTTAAGAAGAGGTGAATTTAAATGAAAAGATAAAAGGTTAATATTAGTGGCACAGGATAGTGGACTGCATACACATTGGTTTACAAAGTCTATTGAACGTGAAATAGTCGCACATCTTGTTGCTGTGAGTGTTGCACTAATCGCAGAGGGCCTATATACTGAAAGTCATAATAACATGGAAAGATTGTTGCATAGTGGATTGAGCAAACTTTACAATACTGAAGTAGCTGAGAAGCATTAGAAACATGAGGCACAAAGCATTAGAGAGAATGATGAGGTTTATATCACATGGAATCATCGATTACCAACAGTTCAGAAAGCAGATGCGAGAAAGCCAGATATAGCAGCACATGAAAAGAAGACAAAAGTAGCATTTGTTATTAAAATTGTTACACCCAGTGATTATAGTGTCTTACGTACAGAGAGATACAAAGTCATAAAATACCAGGATTTGCAGGCAGAAACAAGGGCACTGTGGAAGACGAATACCCGGACAGTTCCAATAGAAGTAGGAGGAATGGGGCTCATAAAAATAAGAATTTACAGTCTTATTTAGATATACTACTGATACATGTAATTCCGTATATATTGCAGGAGTCAGTTCTGAGCACTTTGTAGGTGCTCTAAGGAGAACTTTTGGGCAACATCCAAGATTGAAGCAATACTAATTTCACGAACTTTAATCATACTTTGACATCATGGTATTAGAAACCCAAAAGACTTGGAGAAATTAAACCAGAGACTATTTATGATGTATTTAACTTCCTTTAAATGACAAGTGAAGATTAGTTGAGTGGAAGGTTTTTACACTTGTCCAGGAAATGTTTCCCTTCTATGGTTGATGCATGCATCTCTATCTCCTTTGTTCCCATTCATATGTGCACTCTCATGGAGGAACAAGCCTGAAATTAAATGCTTATTATAAATAAAAAATCTTAACTGATATTATATTTGTTTATAAAATAATCCTGGAAATTCATTAATGGGCCAATAGTTCATGTTAGAAAGGCCCTGTTCCCACGAAACAGTATTCTGCAATTCAGACTCAGAGACATGTTAGCCGTGACAAGGTAAGACCTCATAACCAGCTAACTTGCATGTCTCCAAACCTCACATACTGCCACAATGTGCAGATCATTGCTAATATGCACATTGTGATAAGAGACTGTTGGTTTTGTGGGCATTGGCATTTCCCCTCACAGTCAGTCTCCCACTCATACAAGTACACATTTAATTGCAAACACACACACACACACACACACACACACACACACACACACACACACACACACACACACACACATGCACACATGCACGCACGCACACACGCGCACACACACACACACACACACACACACACACACACACACACACACACACACACACACACACACACACAGACACACACACACACACACACGCACACACACACCGTAGACCCATTACCTGTTCCTGACTTGTCTTTCTTTCTGTGGCTCTCCCCCACCACTGATCACATAATAGTTTAAGTCCCATTATGGTACATTTATAGTTGCGCTGGTGATTAGTATGTCTGCCCACTCCAACCACTACAGTAGTTTATATGCCTTTATGGAACATTTGTAGACTCCTTGGTATCTTGTTTTTCCCAATCCCAATCGCCATTATGGCACTTAATGGTAGAGAAATCCCTGGTGTCTAGTGTGCCCCCCATCCCTGATTCCTGAACAGATGCTGGTACCATTATGGTACTTATGCATAATGTATCTCTGGTGTCTAGTGATCCTCACCTAGATCCCTGTAGTGATGCTTGTGCCATTATGGTACTTATGTATAATGTCTCCCTGGTGTCTAGTGTGCCCCCCATCCCTGATTTCTGTACTGATGCTGGTGCCATTATGATACTTACGTATAATGTATCCCTGGTGTCTAGTGATTTCCCCCAACCCCAATCCCTATAGTGATGTTGCTTTTGTTAAGGCACTTAAATATAATGTATGCATGGTGTCTAATGCCCCCCTCCCTCACCTCCAGATCCCCATAGTGATGCTGTTGCCATTATGGTCCTTAAGTATAATGTAACCTGGTGCCTAGTATTTCTCCCACTCCTCAGATCCCCGTAATGATATCAGTGCTGTTAAGGCACTGAAGTGGAATGTATATCTGGTGTCTAGTGTTCCCCGCACCCCCAATCCACATACTGATGTATGTGCCATTATGGCACTTATGTATAATGTATCCCTGATGTCTAATGCCCCCCCCCCCCAGATCCCTGTAGTGATGCTGCTGCCATTATGGTCCTTAAATATAATGTATCCTTGGTGCCTAGTATTTCTCCCACTCCCCAATCCCTGTACTGATGCCAGTGTTGAAGGCACTTCACTGATGCATTTTCCCTCGTGTCTAGTGGCTCAATCCATGCCCAGATCCCTATATCACAGTCATGGTAGGTAGCTGAGCATGGCCTTTTGGCCATGTTCAGTACCGCATTGTGGTGGGACAGACTGTACTGATCTACATGGCTGTATGAAGAAATCACTCAGCATGTAGTTGTCTTCCTGCAGGTTGTTCCAGGAGACAGACAGCACATGGCTAATTAGACTATTCCTCTCCCTGACCACCTCATTAGCATTCAGCACTACCATGAGACCAGCCCTATGAGGTGGTGCACAACTACATGCTAGAGCACCATGCAGTGCCATGTTAGGGCAGTTTCTAAATAGCATAAGGTGCCCTCCATGTACATGTCTTAGTGCCTTTATGAATTCCCCCAAAAAATCTTAATGGATGATAGTATTTGTGATCATCTTATTATCTATTTATTAAAACTAATTAGTGATACTCGATCCTCTGCAGTTAATTTATCTTATGAGATATTTGATTCATCTTTCATAAGAAAGTAAGACTATTATGAAAACAAAATATCCCCAAATAAATGGTAGCCATTTACAGGAATAATGGGCTGGATGGGCAGTGTTCAGATAACAAAAATCCTGTATTTTTTGTTGAGTTACTTCCTTAAATTCAAGTTTAATAGTACTGTCCATCCACAAATATGATTTGTAATTTTATATGTGATGGGAACAAGTAACTGAAAGAAGACTGTGATCTGAGAAAATTCTCAAAAGCATCTTCAGACTCCCCAATAGCCTGATAAAACATGGGAAAAAATCAATCTGTAAATATTTTTTTTGTTTGTTTAAGGCCTCTATGACTGAATCCATCCTGCCCTGATTTTTTCAGTCAAGTCAAATAATTAATAAAATTTGAATAATTTGCATTTTTTGTTTATGACTTTTATTTTCTAACATTGCTGAAGGATAATATTATTAGGTTACATATAACATTAAAGTCCTTGACAGACTATTTTTTTTTGTTTTAACCATTTTATTTTGCAGTTTAGATTAAAAGGATGAATGTGTTGTAAAGAAGTATACAAGGGGCTTAAAATAAAAGTGCAGTCATGAATTTGCAATTTCAGTAATAACATCCGTTCTTCTTGATCCAGATAACTGTGTGTTGTTTCAAAGATCTTATTGCAAAGTAATATAACAGAAACAGCTGACCTGTTATTTTATTTATTTATTTACTTATTTATTTGTGCATTGGTGCCAGAAGCTGTTGAAGACTGGGGGGGGGGGGGGGGTGAGTGATCTAAAAAGGGCAATTTTTATAACTAATTGCTACCACAACATAGGTTCACCTGGAGGACATTAAGCTTAGCCAGTTCACTTTTGGTGCTTCAATTAACATTTTCTGATTGGTCTTACCTATCTCATGGCTGATAATTGTATATTAGCCCTAGTGAGAGTAACTGTGATCATGCCATAGATAATTTGAGGGGACCCATGTAAGGGATGCAACATTAGGAACTGCCTCTATCCATTAGTGGCATGAGTGTGTTTTCTATTACCCATCCCTAGATCCAAGTTGCATTTGAATATGGACAGATAAGCTTTGTTTTATTTTTATGGCTAGTCTGTTCTGGAAAAGTGGTAGTCTCTATGATATATATCCATCTCTCCACAACATTCAGTTTAGATACCTGGACTGAGTATTTCTGATGCCATTTGACTTGCTGATGTTTAGTAGGTCCATCTGTATTAGGTCAGAGAATGCCTTGTATGCCAGACATGTCACCTCTAAGCACTCTGTAGGATACTGAGTATAGTAATAAATCTTTGAGGTGGTTCATGCAAGACCTATTGTTTAGGATTTGTATCCTTTGAGTAAGGTATCTCTGAAGGTATTCCAATTGTTGCATGGGGCTGGACAGATGCATGCCAAAGTGGGCATTATACAAAATGATTGACATAGTGAGAGCTTTGTAAAGGGTGACAACAACATCTCTAGATCTAGTCATAATCAATTTGTTTATAAGCTGTGCAATATAGAAAGGCTTTCTTATAACTCTGGGCACACGCTGGTCAAAAGTTAGGTCACTGTACACACAAGTTCCCAAATGCCAAACAACTGGGTCAATTTTCAGAGGGCATTGTCATGATTTTGACACCAGTTATTATTTGGGACAAACCTTCCTACATGATGGTTAAGTCATTTGGGGATTCAGTAACTGCTCCTAGTTTGCAGACATCTCTTACTTAGCCAGCCAAAGCCCTTTGGTAATTCCTTTTACTTTTAAGATGTATAAGCCAAACAGAAAAATTCTCAGCACTGAACCCTGGGAGACTACATTGGTGACTGTTCTCTTCCCCTATTTTGATCTCCTGCATCCTGTGAGCAAGTTGGCAATCCAGCTAGTGATGCAAGCGTTTGCTCATAAATTATTCATCTTTTGTACTACACCTGAGTAGGGGATTGTGTCAAAAAGGCTTGGCCATGTCAAGGTAACATGGTGTGAACTGTTTTACCTTCATCCATTGCTTTGGTAACAAGAGTAAAGCTTAAAATTTGCCCATGATTTTGAGCCTTTCACACTTTCCTCTGGGCTGTTTTCAAACACATTTTTAGGGCCATGCATACATGTATGTATTCTTTGATTCACCTTCCTGATTGTATTCAGTTATATTCCTTGTATAATACAGCACCAGTTGTTAGAATGTTTTAAATTCATAGTTTTGAACAGTCTTCTAGTAAGCAATGAAACAAAATTTATGAACCAATAATGACAAAACTACCCATTTCATAAAATTTCAACCATATAAAAAACATCTTCATTTGGCCGAGGAAAGAACTGCCTACTACTCATACTCGCACGCAGATGCCAAACACGGCGCCGCATGATGACACAATCATTACAATAACTGAACCAGCGTTAATAACTTCTAGAGTGACCCAGGATGATAACTCGAGAGAGCACTTCACCACACCACCTGAAGTTCCTGTCATAACAACACTCCAGGCAGCTACATCAACCCCTCTCCCTAACCAGGAAGCGTATCGCAACAAACTTAACCACAAAGATTTAGGTGCCATTCCTAAAGACGATAGTAAGGCTTTTTTACCTTACCCCATAAAAAAGCTAGCGCCCATGAGAGAACGCCGGAACAGCTGGAGCAAAAAGAGAAAGTTATCGGAAGACAACGAAGCCTTCCCAAGAAGGAGACATTACCAATAAGGAATCAGCTCTTTTTTAATATGTCCAGGTATGTACTTTCTGTTGATGACGAAGAGCTTCTTAACAAGGGACTGTCTTTTGTCCCATCACAAAGTAGCGTTCTCTCAGAAATATTGACAGACCTCAGAATGTTTGGGCGCTCCATAGCGCTAAAAATTCTTTTTAAATCCAAGCCAACTGGAGCCAATGCTGTTGATGCTGATAGTTTAATGTTTAAAAAGAAGAGCTCTTTTTATCCAGTAATACCTGGGCATGTTGAACTCTTTATCCAATTGTGTGAAAAAGACTTTTATGACTATTTTAAGAACAAGAGGAAATGTATGTTTTTTAACATGACGATTGGCATGCATTCTTCCTTGTATAATTTGATAGACAATGATAGCTTAGTCTTTAGACCAGTGGATAAAGGGGGTGGGGTAGCCATTTTTGACAAAACAGCATACCAAGGATTAATGCAAGATATGTTAAGCGATAATACTACATACAAGGAAATAGACAATGTAGAGCTGTCTAAAATCATAGCAAGGGTAAAAGATAATATATATGACTCACTTATGTGTGGACAAATCTCGGAAGAACTGTATAATTATTTTATTATTGAAAAACCGTTTCTACCTGCTATAAAAGGTTTGCCAAAAATGCACAAAGGGGTTATACCCCCCCCCCCCCATTAGAACAATTGTAGCTAGTGAAGGATGGGTAACGGAAAAGGTGTCAGTATACCTAGAGAAAACTCTAAGACCCATAGTAAATAAAATTTCGAACATTTTAAAAGACACCTACCATCTTCTGGAATCGTTAGAATCCTTAGATAAAGAACTGGTTAAAGGACAGCATTTACTAGTCACATTAGATGTAACTAGTCTTTTCACGTCTATACCCAATATGGAAGGAGTTCAAGCAGTGAGAGAATTCTTATCTACATGTACATATCTAAAAAACAATGATATTATCCTTATTTGTCAACTGTTAGACCTGGTCCTCTATAATAATGTGTTTTGTTTTGAGGGATGTACCTACTTGCAGACATCAGGGGTAGCCATGGGCATCCCTAGCGCGAACACTTATGCGGCTCTAGTCATGCACAAGTGGGAAAGAGACTTTATTTTTACTCACACATTTTTTAAGAAAATTTTGGCTTACTATCGTTTTGTGGACGACATCCTTTTGGTTTGGGATGGCTCAAGAGAAGAGTTTCTAGAATTTAAAAATTACCTGGAAACCACCACAACATACTTAAAATTCTCAGCTTACATGTCATATGAGTCAGTAAACTTTCTAGATGTATGCCTTAGTATAAACAATGGCAGGTTAAGTTCAACCTTATTTAGGAAAGCCTGCTGGAGAAACTCTATTTTGTGTTATGATAGTATGCACCCTCGCCATGTTTTCAAAGGGATAGTTAGAAGTCAGTTCCTTAGAATATCTAAAATCTGTAAAAATAAAGATGACCTATCCCGTGAAGCAGACATTTTAGAAAAAATCTTCATTGAAAGGAAATATGAAGAAAGTATGGTAAAAGATATTAGGTCACAGGTTTTAAAAGAAGAAAGAGATATAACCTTACCCCTAATGAAAAATCTAAGCATCATACAGAACTTAGAAACTCAACTAATATGAAAGGAACACTGAGCTTCTTTACTACATACACCAATGACAATATAAATATCAGGACAATAATCAATAACAATTGGAAAGTGCTAGTATCTGACCATTATACACAACAACTGGTAGGTGCAACACCTCATTTTGTTTATAGGAGCAATAAAAGTCTTAAAAGAATGCTATGTGACAGATCCAGCAGAACTGAACAAGTTCTTACTGAAAATATAGGCACTTATCCTTGCCATAGATGTAGTTATTGTAAATTTATTACGAATGAGCAAATCTTTATACACCCTGAAACTAAGTATGTTTTCAAACCAAGGTTTTCAGCCACTTGTGATAGCTCAGGCTTGATTTATTTAGCGACTTGTGTAAAATGCTCAGCATTTTATGTTGGTTTGACTAAAAGAAAACTTAAAAATAGGATGTATAACCACATCTATGACATCAAGAAACAGAATGAACTGAACGCCTTGGCGAAACATGTACAAAGTTGTCCTGAACATTCCTTTGTATTCAGAGTCTTGGAAATAGTTGAACCAAACTTTAGGGGAGGGGACTATATCAATTTGTTAGAACTTAAAGAATTAAAATGGATTTTTAGATTAAAAGGGCATCACTACCCAGGTTTGAACCTTTATGTTTCTATCAAGCCGTATCTCAATGCACGTAGGTAATATGTTAGATTTTTATAATGTTTTTAACGTTTTTTTAACATGGCCTTTCAAGCATTTATATGTGATTTAACTTATATCTATGCATTTGGACCAATGAATTAAATTAATTTATTTAGCTTATGACAAAGTAGCAGCACTGTAATAGTTTAGAAAAAGTGTTTTTATTTACTCATTTATTGTCTTAAATTATCTGATCTATGAGTTTCACCTAAGATCTCATTCATTTTTCTGTTTTTCTGCTTTCTGACTTTTAACCCCTTCCCCCTCCCCTCCCCCTTCCTTCCCTTACTTTCTCCTTTCTATCCTATCTTCCCTTCAGATCTCTTTCAGTTTTTTATTTTTTCCATTTTTCTATTTTTCCATTTTTCTTTTGCAGTTCATATTCTGTTGATAATTTCATAAATATGTTGCAATGAAGTGTAATAAACTCCATAAAAACTACATATAGACATAACTTAAAGTTCAGACTCTTATAAAACATCTTAGTATGTTGATTTATTAAATATATTGTTTTATATTTTTGATTAGGACATTAGTTTAGCTTAAATGTGTAGTTTAGTACTTTTAACTGGAATTTTAAAATAGGACATACACACAGATTCACTTCTATAAATATATGTTTGAATATATATGTTTAATGAAATATTTTACCTTAGAAAACTGTGTTTATAACCTCTTTAAAAAGGAAGCTTAAATATTGTTTTGGTCTGCAAAACATGTACTTCTTTGGTAAGAAAGTACTTTAGAATTATGCTGTCCACCATGTTTTCAACTATTGTTACTTCTTTTTTAACTGCAGTTGTCTTTAAACATTAATTAATCTTTGACTTAATGAATATGTAATTTGTTAATTTAATTGATTAATTGTAGGAGAGCCCTTTGTATAAAGCAGTTTGTTTTACTGAGTTGTTTTATGGTCTGAAGAAGCGTACAGGAAGGTACGCGAAAGCGCTTACCACAAATAAACTTTTTTGTCTTTCATTATAAAGTCGTGTCGAGTCCGAAGTTTATATTTCATAATATTTCTGTCTGTTGTTAACTACGGCCTCTTAGTTGTGGTGGATTTTATCTTTTTTTATATTTACTTTTACGCTTATCTCCACTACAACGCACGACATGTCTACAGCTAATGTGGAGCTCGATTATGTACCAGAACCGAGGATGCCCAGGAGAAAAGAAATGTGGACAACTCTCCTAAAAGATGGACTTAATCCTTTATTGGATCTGGACTTGAAAGTACCGAATGGTAACAAAATTGAGAATAGCAATGATAATCTAGAAGCATTTAATAACAAAATAAAAATCTTAGAGAATGATCTGTATAAGTTCCAACGTTTAAACTGGCAAAGGAAGCATATGGAAGCGTGTATACGCTTCAAATTAATCCCTAGAGGAATGCGTATACTTTGCATGCCTTCCTATGGTGATGCTCATCCGCACCTGCTTAAGCGATGGCAAGAAATTAATCTGGAAGCCAGTATGCAGTATGTACGACTACTTATTGAATACTTTAGTCCTATTGAAAATGAACTATTATCTAAGATCAACATCTCCCAACAAGAACTAATTGAAGGTTTTCCTGATGACCACTATCAGAGAAGAATGGACAGTCTTTTTAGCCAAGTGAGCTCATATGCTCTTCGGTTGCAGCAAATCAAACAAAAAAAGCTGCAACGTGATTTTGAAGACTTTACCTCTGGTAACGTCTTCATTTGGCCGAGGAAAGAACTGCCTACTACTCATACTCGCACGCAGATGCCAAACACGGCGCCGCATGATGACACAATCATTACAATAACTGAACCAGCGTTAACAACTTCTAGAGTGACCCAGGATGATAACTCGAGAGAGCACTTCACCACACCACCTGAAGTTCCTATCATAACAACACTCCAGGCAGCTACATCAACCCCTCTCCCTAACCAGGAAGCGTATCGCAACAAACTTAACCACAAAGATTTAGGTGCCATTCCTAAAGACGATAGTAAGGCTTTTTTACCTTACCCCATAAAAAAGCTAGCGCCCATGAGAGAACGCCGGAACAGCTGGAGCAAAAAGAGAAAGTTATCGGAAGACAACGAAGCCTTCCCAAGAAGGAGACATTACCAATAAGGAATCAGCTCTTTTTTAATATGTCCAGGTATGTACTTTCTGTTGATGACGAAGAGCTTCTTAACAAGGGACTGTCTTTTGTCCCATCACAAAGTAGCGTTCTCTCAGAAATATTGACAGACCTCAGAATGTTTGGGCGCTCCATAGTGCTAAAAATTCTTTTTAAATCCAAGCCAACTGGAGCCAATGCTGTTGATGCTGATAGTTTAATGTTTAAAAAGAAGAGCTCTTTTTATCCAGTAATACCTGGGCATGTTGAACTCTTTATCCAATTGTGTGAAAAAGACTTTTATGACTACTTTAAGAACAACAAGAGGAAATGTATGTTTTTTAACATGACGATTGGCATGCATTCTTCCTTGTATAATTTGATAGACAATGATAGCTTAGTCTTTAGACCAGTGGATAAAGGGGGTGGGGTAGCCATTTTTGACAAAACAGCATACCAAGGATTAATGCAAGATATGTTAAGCGATAATACTACATACAAGGAAATAGACAATGTAGAGCTGTCTAAAATCATAGCAAGGGTAAAAGATGATATATATGACTCACTTATGTGTGGACAAATCTCGGAAGAACTGTATAATTATTTTATTATTGAAAAACCGTTTCTACCTGCTATAAAAGGTTTGCCAAAAATGCACAAAGGGGTTATACCCCCCCCCCATTAGACCAATTGTAGCTAGTGAAGGATGGGTAACGGAAAAGGTGTCAGTATACCTAGAGAAAACTCTAAGACCCATAGTAAATAAAATTTCGAACATTTTAAAAGACACCTACCATCTTCTGGAATCGTTAGAATCCTTAGATAAAGAACTGGTTAAAGGACAGCATTTACTAGTCACATTAGATGTAACTAGTCTTTTCACGTCTATACCCAATATGGAAGGAGTTCAAGCAGTGAGAGAATTCTTATCTACATGTACATATCTAAAAAACAATGATATTATCCTTATTTGTCAACTGTTAGACCTGGTCCTCTATAATAATGTGTTTTGTTTTGAGGGATGTACCTACTTGCAGACATCAGGGGTAGCCATGGGCACCCCTAGCGCGAACACTTATGCGAACCTAGTGATGCACAAGTGGGAAAGAGACTTTATTTTTACTCACACATTTTTTAAGAAAATTTTGGCTTACTATCGTTTTGTGGACGACATCCTTTTGGTTTGGGATGGCTCAAGAGAAGAGTTTCTAGAATTTAAAAATTACCTGGAAACCACCACAACATACTTAAAATTCTCAGCTTACATGTCATATGAGTCAGTAAACTTTCTAGATGTATGCCTTAGTATAAACAATGGCAGGTTAAGTTCAACCTTATTTAGGAAAGCCTGCTGGAGAAACTCTATTTTGTGTTATGATAGTATGCACCCTCGCCATGTTTTCAAAGGGATAGTTAGAAGTCAGTTCCTTAGAATATCTAAAATCTGTAAAAATAAAGATGACCTATCCCGTGAAGCAGACATTTTAGAAAAAATCTTCATTGAAAGGAAATATGAAGAAAGTATGGTAAAAGATATTAGGTCACAGGTTTTAAAAGAAGAAAGAGATATAACCTTACCCCTAATGAAAAAATCTAAGCATCATACAGAACTTAGAAACTCAACTAATATGAAAGGAACACTGAGCTTCTTTACTACATACACCAATGACAATATAAATATCAGGACAATAATCAATAACAATTGGAAAGTGCTAGTATCTGACCATTATACACAACAACTGGTAGGTGCAACACCTCATTTTGTTTATAGGAGCAATAAAAGTCTTAAAAGAATGCTATGTGACAGATCCAGCAGAACTGAACAAGTTCTTACTGAAAATATAGGCACTTATCCTTGCCATAGATGTAGTTATTGTAAATTTATTACGAATGAGCAAATCTTTATACACCCTGAAACTAAGTATGTTTTCAAACCAAGGTTTTCAGCCACTTGTGATAGCTCAGGCTTGATTTATTTAGCGACTTGTGTAAAATGCTCAGCATTTTATGTTGGTTTGACTAAAAGAAAACTTAAAAATAGGATGTATAACCACATCTATGACATCAAGAAACAGAATGAACTGAACGCCTTGGCGAAACATGTACAAAGTTGTCCTGAACATTCCTTTGTATTCAGAGTCTTGGAAATAGTTGAACCAAACTTTAGGGGAGGGGACTATATCAATTTGTTAGAACTTAAAGAATTAAAATGGATTTTTAGATTAAAAGGGCATCACTACCCAGGTTTGAACCTTTATGTTTCTATCAAGCCGTATCTCAATGCACGTAGGTAATATGTTAGATTTTTATAATGTTTTTAACGTTTTTTTAACATGGCCTTTCAAGCATTTATATGTGATTTAACTTATATCTATGCATTTGGACCAATGAATTAAATTAATTTATTTAGCTTATGACAAAGTAGCAGCACTGTAATAGTTTAGAAAAAGTGTTTTTATTTACTCATTTATTGTCTTAAATTATCTGATCTATGAGTTTCACCTAAGATCTCATTCATTTTTCTGTTTTTCTGCTTTCTGACTTTTAACCCCTTCCCCCTCCCCTCCCCCTTCCTTCCCTTACTTTCTCCTTTCTATCCTATCTTCCCTTCAGATCTCTTTCAGTTTTTTATTTTTTCCATTTTTCTTTTGCAGTTCATATTCTGTTGATAATTTCATAAATATGTTGCAATGAAGTGTAATAAACTCCATAAAAACTACATATAGACATAACTTAAAGTTCAGACTCTTATAAAACATCTTAGTATGTTGATTTATTAAATATATTGTTTTATATTTTTGATTAGGACATTAGTTTAGCTTAAATGTGTAGTTTAGTACTTTTAACTGGAATTTTAAAATAGGACATACACACAGATTCACTTCTATAAATATATGTTTGAATATATATGTTTAATGAAATATTTTACCTTAGAAAACTGTGTTTATAACCTCTTTAAAAAGGAAGCTTAAATATTGTTTTGGTCTGCAAAACATGTACTTCTTTGGTAAGAAAGTACTTTAGAATTATGCTGTCCACCATGTTTTCAACTATTGTTACTTCTTTTTTAACTGCAGTTGTCTTTAAACATTAATTAATCTTTGACTTAATGAATATGTAATTTGTTAATTTAATTGATTAATTGTAGGAGAGCCCTTTGTATAAAGCAGTTTGTTTTACTGAGTTGTTTTATGGTCTGAAGAAGCGTACAGGAAGGTACGCGAAAGCGCTTACCACAAATAAACTTTTTTGTCTTTCATTATAAAGTCGTGTCGAGTCCGAAGTTTATATTTCATAAAATTTCAACCATAAAAGACCTTGCAAACTTCTGTCATTACAATTCACCAATATCAGTAAATATGCAAAATCTCTGCAGAAGTCAGTCATCTACATAATTCACAATTTGAGGGATCTCTAACTAATGAAGAGGATGCTGCTAGGAAACAACTTTATATTTCATTGTTTCATCTACAAATAAAGTGGCTGCTGCCCTTGAAGAATAAATTGCCTATGTTACATTAAAAAATGATAAGCTAGTAATACTGCAATAGGGAATGGATGGCAACCTGATAACAGGTTCATAGTTACTGGATAACTCCTCCAAAGGAGGACATTGACAGAACTGCAGCATCCACTCTCTTTAAATTACAACACAGTACAGTATCAGTGATCCATCTGCATACTGTGGGAGTAGAACCCACAGCCTTCTGCATCAAAAGCAAGGCTTTTACCTGTTGTGCTACTAACAATGCAAACAGGCTTGGAATAAGCAGCACAAAACTTCTCTTCCCTGAAGCTCTCAGCTCCTTGTAAATTTTTTTATTTATTTAACATTTGTTTACTAGGAAAGTCTAACTTGGAACAAAGACAACTTTCAGCAGAGACCCAGGGAGAAATGCTCTAGCTGCATGTATTTGTAACACAGGAGAGAATCAGAGCACCCACAACTCCACCCCAACCAAGAATCAAACCAGAGTACCTCTTGTTATAAGGCAACAATACTACCACTGCACCATACACTTAACACAATGAAATCACTTAATTTCACAGCAGAACAAAATGTGAAAAAAGCCAAAATTATTTTTTTTGGGGGGAGGGGCAAAGGCCCAAAACTAGGGGCACATTTTAAATATTGCTTGTATAGTCTTAGAAAGTCGCTGAAATAGTGTTTTGTGTTACCAAAAAAGATATGACTGAAACTTAAAAGGCTATCATTATTTAGTGAAGTCCGTTCTCACAGATTTGCCACAAAACCACAAATTTTAACTCCCTGAATCACAAGTGGTGGTGTGGGTAGAGAATGCAGACCCTTTTACCTAAGGGTAATTCTAACCACCAGTTATAAGCAAATGGGAAATTTTACACACGCACACACACACACACACACACACACACACACACACACACACATACACACACACACACACACACACACATGCACACACACACACACGCACACACACGCACAAGAAAACAGAGCTTTCACCACTTAATGAATAAAACCGTGGGTTTTCAATGATGTGAACAGTTTTACCGTGCACTTTTTTGTTTAAATTATGTTAGCGTGCAGTGCACACATGAGTCCTCCATTGGGTCCTTCTTAAAGAAAAACTCCCTCCGTTGGGTCCTTCTTAAAGAAAAACTCCGTGTTGTTACAGGTCTTGCAATTGTAAAAGTGGAGGGGGGCACCCTCTCTCCCTTGCCCTATGGTTCCAGTGCCTATGTATTTGTGTTTGTTAACCAGGCAGATGGGCTGGTTCAAGGACCCTTTTTTGTCATGATCAGGGTGCCAAAACACAAACAATGCAGATGTAAAATCAAAGCATATGAAATATATTAAAGTGCAAATCCAAAAGCACTTGCAATAGAGTGTAAATAAGCAACTTAAGAGGAAACTATATATACCTTGGCAAAAGCACAGATGATAGAGATGTGATAAATAACCTAAGTCCAAAAAAAAGAACACATAAGCTAGAAAGTACATTCATATGCAAGTTTTACTTCTTGTGTTGGAACTTGTCCCCCATTATAAATGGGCAAAGAGAAGAGCACTGTTGTGTATGTGGAATTACACGCAGGATACCAATTTAACAAATATTTGTATATGGTAGACTTAACACAGTCTTGCCATAGATTCTGACTACAGTAGACAGCAGAGAAAGGCTAATAGCAGTAAAGAGAGCTGGTGCAAAGGGTCAAGGCTATGATTTATAGATGTCCTTACATTCACCACTGCAGTATTCAAAATGTATGTGATTCCCGGCCATGAAGCCTGTCATCCAGCCTGTCTACCAAAGCCCACCATTGCTTTAAGGTACATTGAACGTCACCTAAGCACTTTTCACGTAGCATAGGGCATAAAGGTGATGTTCAGGTGTACCATCCTCAGAACTTCTTTGCTGCCAGTCTGAATGCTGTTTTTAATCGTCTGTCTGTTTGCCTCCATCCATTTTTTTTGCTGCTTTTTCTGTATGTTGCAATTCCGATAATTACTCCTGTTTGCTGAAGTCCTCACCATTACAGATAAGTACCTAGCTGGGGTTTGGGTTCTTTTTCTTGATTTTTTTTTTTTTTTTTTTGCTATTTGGGGGTTATGTCACCCAGGAAGGATTAATGCCAGTGTGGAAGACAGATGCCTGATAAAGACTGCCATGATAAATGCCTTTTTGCTTAGGAGCTTCTCACGACCATACGTCTTGTTCAATTTGTCAGGCGTTTTCCCTTTCATTCTATCTTGAGAACCAGCATCTTAAGCTTCTTGCTAAAGACACTATGGATGGAACTTCCTACCCCAAGGGTGGGCCATCAGGGAAGCAGAAGGTGAAAAAGGTAAGACTGGAATATTCTGCTGTCCAGCCTCTGCCAGGTGTTTCTTCTGAGGTTATTACAAACCCGGAGATTCACCTGGTTGTATTGTTGGATTTCTCTGCCACTTCCAGGTTGGAGGCCAGTGAGGATCTGGTGGGCAGCACTTCCAATGAGGCTTTGTAGGTGTCCATTTCAGGCATTCGGGGGAACCACGGTTGATTGTTTCCAAGGAGTCTAGAGGGGTTCCGCAGTTTCTTCTTAGAGAAGAACTTCCTACTACAGTTGTGGAATGCTATCCTGAGTCAGAGCCTTCTCAGTTTTCTAGGATGGCTGTCCCCTTAAAGAAGAAATGGAAAACGAAACATGTTTCTTGTGCACCTAGGGATCCAAAAAGTGAGCGACAGGCCTTTACTTCGGGTTATTTAATGCTTTACTGCCATTAAGGCCTCCTCAATGGGTTTCGGTTCCTGCTCCTCCTTGGTCCTCTTCTTCACCTAAAAGGCCAGGGAATTGAATTCTTCTGAGGAAGAGTGGGATTCCAATGAAGAATACCTTACTTATTCTACCCAGATTCCTTCTCTTTTGGACTATAGGTCTAAGGAGGAGGAGGAATCTAATAGTCCAGATAATCCTTCTGAGGAAATTTCCTTTGGGGACGCAATCTCTAGAATGATGGAATTTTTTTAAGTGGGATTGTGCCCAGATTTCTGATATCCATAAGAGGTACTATGAGTTACTGCAGATGGAATCTCCTAAACCTGTGGCTATTCCTCCTGTCTCTGCTGCTTTACTGGATGTTTTTTCCAATGCCTCTAAAGTGCTTGACTCTCTGCCCCCTGCTCCCAAGAAGTCTGATAGGTTTAATAGGGTGCCTGAGGATTGTCCCTTTTTGCTCACATGTCCTGCAGCTGACCCCTCTGTGGTATCTGTAGCCTCTGATAAGCCATCTCAATTGCTTCCTTTGTTCAAGTTACTGCCTTCTGACAGGGACAGCAGAACAATGGACAGTCTGGGTGAGAAGGTTTATACTTCGCCTACCCTAGCTTTTAGGGCTATTAATTATCAGACCCATATATCTAGGCTCTTCTTTCTCAGGCTTGCCAGCTTTTTCCTGATCTTCCAGACTCTGAGCATAAATCTTCTGCTCTTTACTTGATTGACAGGTAGTTCATCATTCTATCCAATGTAGTTATGATGCAGCAGATGCCTTTTCTAGGGCTGCTGTTTTTGGTTCAGTACTGAGGAGGTATTCTTGGCTTAGGCTTCAACCTTTACCCAATGATATTAAGGCTAAGTTGTTGGATGCTCATCTGGATAATAAACTTTGTTTGAGGAAGAGGCTGTTGGTTTGTGTAAGTCTCTTCAGGACAAGGGGAATGCCTTACAGGAGCTTAAGCACGTCTTTGTTTCACCTGTGAATAAATTTCAGTGAAACTACCCTTCTAAGCCAGCTTTTGTTCGTAGGCAGTCTCACCCTCCTGCTAAAGGTAAAAAGGGTGGTAAATGGGCTCCTCCTGCTAAGGCCACTCAGAATTCAGAGATTCTAAAGCCTTCTTTTCCTGACAAACCAGGTGCTGTCTGACTATCCACCTGTTCCCAGCCACATTCCTCATTCTCTTTCTCTTTCCCTTTCCATTTGGCTTCAAATCACCCAAGATTCTTGGGTTCTGTCAATCATTCATCAGGGGTATTCTGTGGTGTGGAGTTCCCATCCTCCTTTTATGGGCATTCCTCAGCCTCCTCAGGAGCAACTTCTTTTTTTCCCAGAGGTTCTTCAAGATCTCTTGTCTCAGGGTACTATTCAAGAGATGCCTGTGTCCCAAAGGGGGAAGGCATTTTATTCAAGAGCGTTTCTAGTGCCAGAAAAGAAGGTACTTGGAGACGGATTCTAGACCTCTCTCATCTAAACACTTTTCTGAAGGTGCCTTCCTTTCAGATGTTGTCCCTTCAGACCCTTTTTTCTATCTTGTTCTCTCAGGCCTTTCTGGTACCTCTGCATCTCAAGGAAGCTTATCTCCATATTCTGATCTATCCTCTTTTCAGGAAGTTTTTGCATTTCTCTGTTGCTTCCTGGCATTTTCAGTTCTGTGCTTTGCCCTTTGGCCTTTCTACTGTCCCAAAGGTGCTCACCAAATGCCTCACTCCTGTGATTGCATTTTGCAGGCTCTAAGGGATCCAAATATTTCCTTACTTGGACGACCTGCCAATTCAGGCATCCTCTCTGGAGATGCTTTTGCAAAATCTTCATTTTACCATTTCTCTTCTTCAGAGCCTGGGGTTCATGATAAACTTCAAAAAGTCTTCCTTAACTCCTTCTCAGGATCATGTATTTCTGAGATGCAGAATTTAGAAGGTGCCAATGCTGGCATTCCTGCCTCCTCCAAAGGCCTTAACTCTCATTTCTTACTTTCAAACACTCCTTCCCCTGTCCTACATTACAGCCAGGGAGTTTCTGACAGATCTGGTGTTCATGGCATCTATCATTCCAATGCTCCATCTAGCCAAACTCCACATGAGGAAGTTCCAGTGGCTTCTAAAGTCTGTGTGGCTTCAACATGCACATCCTCTAGACTTTACAGTTCCTGTTCTCCCTTGTCTCAAGAATGAAGTTCTGTGGTGGATTCAGCAGTTGTGTCTGAATCCAGGGCTCCCTTTTCATCCTCCTCTTCCCTCTCAGGATCTGTTCACAGATGCTTCAGATGTGGGATGGGGAGCACTGTTTGGCTCCCTGAAGGTTCATGGAGTGTGGTCACCTTTTCAGCAAAAGGAGCACATCAGTGTCAAAGAGATGAGAGCTCTTATGCTGGCTCTTCAGGCCTTTCATCATCTTTTCTCTCCGGGACCTCTCAAGGTATTCACAAACAATACCACAGTTATGCGGTATATCAACAAATAGGGGGGAAGAAGATCTTACCTTCTTTGCCGGCTGGAACTTCTGGCATGGGATCTGGCTGCAAAGTATCAAGTGACTTTACAAGTACTTTATTTTCTTTCAAATCGGAACATTGTGGCAGCCACTCAGAGCAAGTCCTTCACTCAATCCCACAAATGGATGCTTCACAGGGATGTGTTTATGGACATTGTTCACCAGTGGGATACTCCTCAAGTAGATCTCTTTGCCTTTCCTCTGAATAGACAACTTCCTCTGTTTTGTGCCAGAGTCCCAGGTCCTCTGGTATGGAAGGTGGACACCCTCTCATTTCCATGGAAGGGGATGTTTCTTTATGCATTCTCTCTCCTTTCTCTCATTCCAAGAGTCCTGTTCAAGATTCAACAGGATGCTCCCAAAATCTTTTTGGTGACTCCCTTTTGATTATGACACCACTGGTTCCCTCTCCTTCTGCATCTAGCCAAGGGCAGTCATCACAAGTTACCTCACAGGGTGGATCTATCCACACAGGACCAGGGATCTCTCATCCATTCCCACCTGTCCACGCTTCAGCTGATACTGTGGGGGATAGGGTTTTGATCCCTCATAGACATCTTTTTTCTGAGGATGTGCTGCAGGTCCCACAGGAGGTCAGGAAACCTGCTGCTAGGAAACCCTACTTATGTAAATGGAAGAGGTTTCTATTTGGTGTCTTTCTCGTGACCTGGACCCACTTACTGTGGATGTTCCTTTGGTTTTCTCTTATTTGTTGAGTTTCTTAATGCTGGTTTGGCCTATTAAGGCCCACTTATCAGCTCTTAAGGCCCACTTATCAGCTCTTTCTCCTTGTCTGCCTTTACCTCCTCCATTAGCTTCTAGATTTGCGGCTAAGCAATTTCTTAAAGGCATCCTTAATATTAGACCTCCCAGGAAGCCTGTTCCTCCTCCCCCCAGGATCTTAATTTCTTTCTGCAGAAATTGACTCAGGCTCCTTTTGAGTCTGTTATTTTTTCATTTTTCTTGCAGCATTGTTCTTGGAAGACAGAGGTTCACAATAACCTCAAGTTTGACATGCACATTTCATTAACCATAAAAAAGTACACAAAAAACTAGGAACTTTATACAGAAATAAGCAATTCCTCACCAAAACAGCCAGGATTTCAGTTGCAAATACCCACCTAATCTCCACCCTACTCTACACCTCTCCAATATTTACCAACCTAAGGCAAACTGAATTAAGTAAACTCGAGATTTGCTACAACAAAATAGCAAGGTTTGCCACTGGTGCAGACTACCATAGCCACCACTGCACCTCACTTACTGATCTTGGCTGGCTAGAACTCCCTCACCTCCTTCAATGGTACCAACTCTCACTCACTCACAAACTAGTAAATCATCATCTAAAAGTCCCATCCCTCCAAAATCTACTCCAGCCCTACCATACCACCAGACCACTATGCTCCAGCAACAAAAATCAATTACAGGTAACTAGAACCAAGAACTCTGCTGGAGAAGCACTCTTCTACTCCATAGCAAAATTATGGAATACCCTCCCACACACTATAACCTCTGTATCATCATGTACTAACTTCAAAGCTGTTCTAAAATATCATCTAAAAGAGCATTGGGCATGTCCCTGTAACAACCCTCACTAATTCCTCTACTCCAACCACCCTAAACCTATCTTCCACTCTACTAACAGCCTGTGGTTACAGCCAACTACTACATTGCTTGTAAACCTATATCTCAGCTGTAATATTAGGTACTGTTATTCATGAGTAATATCTGCTAGCTTAACTATTAGGATACTTGCCATCTTAAATGGCACCAGTGCTATAAGTGTGTAGTACATACTCAATTGTCCTTCACCTAAATATATTATTTACTTTGAACTATGTTTGTTTTACTGCTATTGTTAAACAAAAAGCCTACCTGTAGTTCTTGTTATCTTGTAATTAAATGTTCTTTATTGTGGAGCTTTTCTCCCCGGACCTCTGCTGAAAAAGGACCTGTGTCCAGTCGGAGTTTCCCGGCCAACAAATGCAAATAAAATAAATAAATAAATACACAGTTCTTTTGTTAGCTCTTACTTCTGCCAGATGGGTGTCTGAGTTGCAAGCGTGTACGGCTTCTCCGCCTTTTTCGATATTTCATGAGGACAGGGTGCCCTTGTGTACTACTCCTTCTTTAATGCTCAAGGGGGTTAATGAGTTGTGATTTAATCAGTCCATTAATTTGCTTACTTTTTCCCCCTCTCTGCAATTTGATAGTGAGAGGGTGCTGCATACCTTAAATGTGCATATATAGCTCACATTTTATTTGGATAAGACTAAAGAAAATCTTATCAGTCATTTGTTTCCTTTCATCCTAGGTCTTTAGGATTGGCTGTTTCAAAGAAAACTATTTCTTCTTGGATTTCAAAAGGTATTTCTTTTTGTTACACTTTTCATGGTGACAGCCTTCCTTCTTCGGTAAAGGCTCATTCTACTAGAGCTGTGGCTTCTTCTGGTGCTTTTTTCAAGGGCTCAGGCACTAATTCTATTCTTGAAGCAGCTACCTGGACTTCTGCGCATACTTTCAACAAACATTAAAAGCTGGATGATATCTCCAGAGCTAGAGCTGGTTTTGCTAATGCCATTTTTCATGGTTTCTTAGAAGGCTTTACTGCTGCTTCCTCCTCCCAAGTTTCTTCTTGAACTTTGGCACTTTCCCATAACTTATAAATATTGCAGCAGTGAATGTAAAGACATAATACAGTTGCGTAAAATCTTACCATAATGGTAGATGTCCTTGCCTTCACCGCTGCAGTATTCACTCCCCCCCACCACCTTTTTTTTTCCTTCCTGGATGGTCAGGTTCTCCTTGGTTTTCCTTGGACTGCTGTTCCTACTGGGGCAATCAGTTTTGAGGATGGTACACCTGAATGTCACCTTTATGCCCCACGCTACACAAGGAGTGTTTAGATGATGTTCAGTGTACCTTAAAACAATGGTAGGCTTTGGCAGACTGTCCTGACAATGGGCTTCAGGGCAGGAAATCTCATAAGTTATAAATACTGCAGCAATGAAGGCAAGGACATCTACCGTTATGGTAAGATTTTACACAACTGTACTTTCCTGTGGTACAGGTTTTGATTACCACACCTGTCTACCGTGTGACCTGGCTTGAGCAAGTCACTTAAACAGATATTGCATAAGGACAACTCGGAATTTGGGTTGAGCTCTTCAATGGTCCCCTGATGGACTGCAAGCCTAGTAAATATCCATGAGAAGTTGTAAAAACTAGGAATGTGTAATGAGAAACAAGTGTAGGAAATGTAGAGGTCAAGGAGAGAAGCAGAGAAATGAGAAAGGAGAAAAAAGGATCTATATTAGATTAGCAGATGTGTAGAGATATTTATTTAATTATTTACATAGATAATAAAGAGTTAGCAGAAACTTGCACTGCATGTTCAGTCCTTTTAAAAGGTCCTTTTCACCTACATCAAAATCAATTTATTGCAGACTAGAGCCTTGTTTAAGTCCTTTTAGAATACCATCTTTCTCTACATCTAAGTCAGTTTATTGTAAACATATAAAATAAGGCTTGTTTTAAGGGTTCATAAGTGAATACTAGACTAAATACCCTGGAAGGCCATTTTAAGCCTAGCCAATAACACAAGGTCAGACTACAGCCCTGCACCATGTGTTTATGAGCTGAAGACTTTAACCATTATACCAAGCCCAGTGCCCCCCAGCAGCAAGACATTTGCCTGCAGTATATATGGTTGGGGACATATTGCTGAAGTTAAATTCAGCTGCTCAGACATGACTGTTGTAGATGTACTACTGACACAGAGAAACATTTGTCTCCATTCTCACAGCTTCAACAACCAAGTTTATGGGTAAGGTGAAATAATGTCTGTTGTACTTTGTGTACAGTGCATGCTTATTTAACTACAGTATGTTGAAGTGAGCTACAGTATGAATGAAATAGTGCATGCCACTGTAGTTACTCCTATGATCCAGTATGTGTTTTATGCAATACTCCCTAGACACTGCAAATGTGGATAATGGTCCACGCACACTATTAATAAAGGCAATGCCCACTGTATACTAACTACATTTTCACTGCCACTAACATGCTCACTGAGGATCCTGTTGCTCATGCCTGCCATGCTGTCTCTTGGTGCATTGGGGGCCATGAGCATTACTTCCCTCCTGTGCACTTGGTTATTGAAGCTGTGCATACTTCCCGGTGCCAGCAGTGAATCTGCAACAGCCATATGGCTGTAGATGAATTTTACTTGAGCCATGTATCCCCAACCAAATGTACTGCAGGGGAATGTCTTGACACCTCACAGCCTGTGCCCTTCTTTAAGTCCTTCTAGAAGATCCTGTTTCCCTACATCTAAATGAGTTTATTGCAAACATATAATATGAGGTACAAGATACTAAAATATTTAAACATATTTAAATTTGGCTTAAATTGTATTCCCCTTTTAAAGTAAGATGTCAGGCTCCCCCTTGTCCAGTTAAAAAAAAACAAAATTTCAATAAACACATCTGATAGAAAAAAAAGAAAAATAACAAAGAAAATTAAATAGTTCATAACATTCTCATTGCTTTGTATTCCCTATGGCTTGCTGTACTGCAACTTTATTAGATCATTTTACAGTTATTCCCATAAATGTAATTCCTTTTGTTCAGCCTCCAGTTCTATTGCTAAATCAAATAGAACGATTATTTTTTATATTTAATTTCTGATCTTTGATGAAAAAAGAAATATGTTATATATGTCTTGTTGTCAAAGCTTTTTTCTTTATGCTATTGAATTCCCTGCTTTTATTATGCAGTTTTGAGAGGTATTGAAAAATATAAGTTTTGTTTTGACTAAGCATAACCTTTTTAACTTCCAGTGCTACCTACAATATTTAATCTTTGTCAGCTATGCAAATAAATGTTGGCATAACTCTGTTAGCTCCAGATTACATATGGTCACAATAGTGATCTATATCATCCTTGTAGAAACATTGAATAAATGAGTGCGTTCTCAATTAAATAATTCAGCTAAAACTTTGCAAATGTAAAGTTCAGGCATCTAAATTTGAGTCCTGCACACTGGTAAGGTTAAGAGCATCAACAGAATTATAACAAGCCAGAAAATAAAGGAAAAAGTTGACAATACACAACATTGACTTTAACATTCATTTTAAACAGTATTTTTGTAAAGAGCAAGTCCATCTAAACACCCACTCCACTGCATCTCTAAATATGCTAACTGAAAGATAACTCACCATGGGCTTATGGGAATCTTCCTTACCAGAAAGGTCCATGATATTGTAATCACTGTTAACACAGGCTTTTCTTCTGTTAAAATGGGAGGCATTTAAATCCAATTGACTAATCCTGTTATTATTATATCCACCGAGCTTAAACTCATGTGTCCCACTTTGAGATATTGAAACACCTGAGTGTAACCATACAATCTAGCAATCAAATCTATAGATTTGGCTTCTAACAACTTAAAGCACTATTCAGGTCTTATATTTCTTATGAAGTGAAAATAATTTGTTCTAAGCAGTTTCCAGTTAGTGCTGAGGTTGTCATTTGTTCAGCAATTTGTTAAACCTGCTGCACAGTAATTAAACTGCCTTTAAGTTGAACAATGTCAGAGAGCAACAGATGGGATAGAGGCATTTTACTAAATGTCTTTGGAAATGTTACATGCCCAAGAATGTAAAATGGCCTGTTTGGGTAGTTACTGCCAAATATGATGCATTCTGGACAGAGGAAGTTGGTATTAACTACCATAGACCCTTACCTTTGCGAACTTCACTCACCTAACTACCAACAATTGGGGCAACTTGGGATAAATATGGCTAGGCTTGTAAGGGCTCTAGGGCCGTTAGCCTAGAAACCTTCTATGAACCTTTTTTAAAGTATTCCCCAGCAGGGTGAATTCCAGCCAATTGAATTTGATTAGTATCAACCCTTCTGCTCAGCAATAAATCTGGCATACAGAGTCGCTTACCATCAGAATCTGGTGTTGTACAGTTACCATTAATTTCTTGATTGTTAACACATGTATCTTTCCCACATCAGTCCCCTGAGTCAGTTCCGCAAGTAAAAGCAGAGACAAATCACCATCTTGAGAATGTATCATGGAAGCTTTGGCAAAAGATAAATTCCTTTTTACTAATTTCCTATTAAATCCTGCACCTGAGGAAAGCCCAGCTTATTACACAAGTTGGTGGGTTTGGAGTTTCTTAGGATTTTTACTAGTGGAAGCTTTCAGTAAGACCTCTATATGAGTGGCCTTTGGATATCCTCTTTTAAACATCATTTTTATTGTTACTATTAACAAAAGGACTGTCAATACCCAAAAAGAATATCACAAAAATGAAATATCACAATTGAAAGCAATGAATAAAAAAAGAGAAAACTCTGAAATTATGTGCTTCACAATGGCAATGGTGTTATTTGACAGACATAAACTATATGATACATGAGATGTAAACAAGTCTGGGGTAGAGTAATCCTCTGACATGGATCTTTAATCTGTAGAAGAACAGACGATGGTAGTGTCCAGCCTGAGCCAGAGAATGAAATGACCTTGTAGAATAGACCCTGAAATAGACCCATTGTACTTGGAAACAGATCTAGAAAAGTGGCCTTGCTTCCTGTAGTGCATCCATTGCTACAGCTGATGGGTTTGGTCACAAGGGAAGAAAAGAACTTTACCTTAACTGCTCATTTTGATAGTACCCTAACAAAAGTGCATTGAGACCTTCCTGCAAAATGCCATGATGCTAATATTGTCTAAAATGCTAATTTAATCTCTGTTGACAGTTAAAGATAGCCCAGGAAATTAAAGGTCTGTTGCCTGCTGCACAACATCAATATATGATACAGTACAATCAGTACGAGGTTTGTATAAGTGCCAGCATATCCAAGAAAGATATAGTTAACCCTCTTACCATGGTTAACTCAAGTACTGGGAAATCAAGGTCAACCTGCTAAAAGTCTCGTCTATGTATAAAGTTACCGCATGCAATAATATACATGCCACAATCCCACAAACACTACTGGGAAAAAAGTAAGGAATTAAGGCAATGATGTAGCTATCTAACAAAACAGTAAAAAGAGTACTTCAGGAAATCCATTTGACTTGGTGATCTTTTTGGTGTAAGGTATATAAAAGTTCAGTCAAAGTGGAGGATAGTACAGGTGATGCATGGCTGGTGAGGGTATTAAATAGATTTCTCTCTCTCTCTCTCTCTCTCTCTTTCTCTCTCCTCTCTTTGACATCACTTAGTGGAATGCAGTAAGTCAGGTCAACAATGATTTAGAATGTACCTGAAGTATGGTATTTGATGGACCCAACAGTTGTTTTTTTTTTCAGCTAGTATTCAACAGCATGTTTAACCTCTTTCAAAAACAAAAAAGATCCTTAAAGGGCAGCATTGGTAATTGTTTCCCCTTTAAAATGTTTGATAAAAAGACAGGAGTCAAATAGCAAGTCTGGTACTCCTGTAATATAAAGGGAACATTTCTGGCCCACATATGGCCTAGCTGGTCATAGCCAAGTATATGTAATGTTGTTTTACACTGGGCTTTAAGTTCTGCTGCCATAGCGGAAGACAACAATAAATGTTTAATATGTGAATTGCATTGCTGAAAATTACCATACAAATACAAACAGAAAAGTGAATGATTTGGGGTTTACCTTTACCCTTTGCAGTCCAATCATCTCTCTCTCTCACTTCTTTGGATAAGAGATTAGGGTACAGTTATCATCTCTTCCTGACCCATCCTCCATTCCATTGTACTAGTTTATGACATGCTACAAATAAATGATAATTCATACTCAAGCCACAGGTTCAGTGATTGTATTACTTTTTCACAGTAAACCAGATGTGACACACCTGTGAGAAAGTACACTATTTCCCTATGCTGACAACCTGGCATTGATAAGTGTTACCTCAAAGGCAGATAAGGTTCAGAGCAATCTGCAGAAGGCCCTACAATCTCTGCAAACGTAGTTATCTGACAGTGGTCTAGTACTGAATCCTTCCAAATTCAAAGCCATACTGCTCAGTTCCTGGTCTCTTATCAGCAAGGATGACACTCCTCTTTCCAGTGCAGTCAGTGTTAAATATGTGGGACTTGTTCTAGATCAGGTGCTATCTTTCTTTTAGTGCTCTTATAAACTACCACTGTCAGGAAGGCTCTCCAGTAAAGTGGTCTCTAGAGGGCCAAACAATACCTTACATCCCTTGTGCTACCCCCCTCCCCCAATACTAAGTCTGTATTAGATTCCTGCTGTGCATGGAGCCATCTTTAAATTACTATCTAGGGTCTATCTTTGGTCCTCTGCTATTCTCACTTTTCACTAACAACCTACATACTGCCACCACACAAATATCTCTTATACAGTACACAGATGACTCTGCTCTCATCTGCTCTGCCCCCACTCTACCAGAACTACAACAAATCACACAGGAATCATTCTCTTCTGTAGAAAGCTGGCTATCCAATGCTCAGCTCCTACTCAACCCATGTAAGACAAAACATCTCCTGTTCCAACCTTCCAAAGCCACCCAAAACAACCCCCACTTCAACATTTTCGCCAAAGCCAATACCATCATCTCTCCATCAGAACACACACAATTACTCAGTGTGGAAATAGACAACAAACATAGATTTGACACCCACATAATTCCTAACCAAGGCGTCTAGAATCTCCATAGCCAATTCCCAGCTAATCTCCACCCTACTCTATGCATCCGGGATACCAACATACTTACCTACCTTAGACAGACAGACCTACACAAGCTGGATGCTTGTTACAACAAAATTGCTAAATTTGCCACTGGAACCTCCTACCACAGCCATCATTGTATCTCCTTTAAAGAACTAAACTGGCTAGAACTCCCACAACTCCATCACTTTAATCAACTCACCCTCGCTCATAAACTTATTAACCACCCTCGTAAGATCTCTTCCCTTCAAACCCTTCTCCAACCTTATCACTCCACTAGGCCCCTAAGATCAAGCAACAAAAATCAACTCACTGTTATCAAACCCAAAAACTCAGCAGGAGAAGCCATATTTTCATGTACCGTATCTAAACTTTGGAACAATCTTCCACCCTCTATAACTACTCTACCTTCCAGCAGCCTTTTCAAGACTGCACTCAAATTCCACTTAAATTTGCACTGGCTTTGTCCTTGTTCTAATCCAGACTAGTACCCCCACCCTTACCCCTCCACCTAGATTCCTAACCCAACTATACTACCGCCACTGCTAACCACAGTCAGAATTAGCTAGTTGTCTTTACATACTTTAAAATCTTGTCTGAGAACTTTGTTACTAATATTATAAATGACAAGAAACTATCTTAACTTACATTTACTGTATATACTGTTGATAATCAATATTGTGTTATTGTATTAAAGCCAACAATCTGTAATGATGTTTACTATTGCTGCAACTTTGTATCTCTATTTATTATGTACATGATGTGGAGCTTTTGTCCCCGGGCATCTGCTGAAAAAGGACTTGCATCCAGTCAGAATTTCCCAGTAAACAAATGTAAATAAATAAATACTAGTCTTCCACCAGGACACAAGTGCTCTTCAGAAATTGAATTCTGCTTGCTGGTAAGCCATTAGACCTCAGGAATTCTTTAAAGTGTTCAGATTTGTAAAGTAACACTTTTGCCTCATCAACAGCAGCCGACCTACTCCCCGGCTATTTCTTGAAACTCACAGCAGATGCTATTGCTATCCCAATCTCCACTTTCATAAACAGATCAATTGTTGAAAACTATGTGCCCAGACTCTGGAAAATATCTTATGTTACACTCATACATAAAGATGGGATCTCCACTGAACTTAATAACTATAGACCCATTGCTATACTCTCCCCCCTGACCAAAATCCTAGAAAAATGCATCTATACCCAGGTGCTAAAATATCTCCTAGACAACAACATCCTGTCACCTATTCAACTTGGTTGCAGACCTGCCCATAGTACCACTACAGCCCTCCTCTGCTTCACAGACACAGTAAACCATCTCAAAAATGAAGGCCTGCAGGTGTCAACTCTTTTCTTGGATATGTCCAAAGCATTTGACACAGTCTCACACCAACTCCTGCTAAACAAACTAAACCAGTATCACCTATCAAATTCCACTCTTACCTGGTTCCAAAGCTACTTAACTTACATGTACCAGGCTGTGAAATGGGAAAATTCTCCCTCTCCTCAGCTTTCCATAACTATAGGAGTCCCACAGAGTTCTGTTTTAGGACCACTACTATTCACAGTCTTCACAAATGACCTCCATACCACCACACAGCATGCATCTATCATTCAGTATACAGATGACACTACCTTAATCTGTGCTGCGGAAAATATTCCCACCCTTCTGCACACAACTCAGCTAGCATTCTCTGACATTGAAAACTACCTTACCAAAGCCCAACTTATCATTAATCCAAAGAAAACTCAGCTTATGATTATAACCACTTCTAACAAAAACACTGATAACAGTCAATTCACTATTTACTCCACAAATGCTACTCCAAACACTCCAGTGGCACAGGCTAAGCTATTAAGAAAAAACATAGACTCCCACCTAAAATTTGATAGTCATCTCAACTTAACTATTAAAAAAGTACATGCCAAACTGTGATCATTCTACCTTATCAAACCGTTTCTTACCAACAACACAAGATCAGCCATTGCTCGCTCCCAACGTCTATCCACCCTACGCTATGCATCTCCCATTCTGACTAATCTCAACAAAACTGAGCTAAGCAAAATGGAAGCCTGCTATAACAGAATTGCCCGCTTTGCTGCAAATTGCTCATATAGAACTCATCACTGTAGTGCTTTGAGCCAGCTTCACTGGCTTGAACTCCCCAACCTCCTAACCTACAATCAACTCTGCCTCTGTCACTCTGTCTATTACCTCCCCAATAAGTGTCCTGCCCTCAAAAACCTAGTACATCACTCAGACAAAAGGCCTCTTAGATCATCAAGCAAACTGCTACTAGAAGTCAGCAGCAGCTATAATAGCTTTGGAAATGCACTCTATAGTAGTTAAGTGGCTAACAAATGGAACTCTCAACCCACTAGCATACAAAACACATAGTCCATAGCCTCCTTTAAAAACCTTGTTAGGCAACATCTCAAGCAAAGTTGGCAGTGCTATGACTGCTCCCCAGGCTAGTGAAAGTGGATAAGGTACACATACTAAACCTAGCGTACTTGATAACAGTTTTTCACTCTTACTCACAAACACTGGCTAATGTACAGTGTATGTACTGTACCTGTGTACTATATATGTATTCTGCCTATGTTCCAAATGTCAGCTGTACACCACAAATCTATTAATTACCTTTATTTTTAAATTAATGTTTTCTTGTTTCTTCTCCCCACTGTAACTGCTGATGTGCTGCATACCACTGTAAAAACATGTCATTTGTAATTTGTGTATATACTGATCATGTCTTCTTCTTCTTTCAGCTGCTCCCATTACGGGTCACCACAGCAGATCAACTGTTTCTATTTCTTCCTGTCCTCTGCATCTTGCTCTGTCACACCAACCACCTGCATGTCCTCTCTCACCACATCCATAAACCTTATCTTAGGCCTCCCTCTTTTCCTATTACCTGGCAGCTTCATCCTTAGCATCTTTTTCCCAATATACTCTGCATCCCTCCTAAGCACGTGTCCAAACCAACATAATCTTGCCTCTCTGGCTTTGTCTCCAAACCTTCCAACCTGGGTTGACCCTCTAATATACTTATTCCTAATCCTGTCCATCCTCATCACACCCAGTGCAAATCTTAACATCTTCAACTCTGCCACGTCAAGCTCTGACTCCTGCCTTTTTGTCAATGCCACTGTCTCCAACCCATATAATATAGTTGGTCACACTACCCTCTTGTAGACCTTCCCTTTCACTCTTACTGGTACTCGTCTGTCACAAATCACTCCTGACACTCTTCTCCACACACTCCATCCTGCCTGTACTCTCTTCTTCACCTCTCTTCCACACTCACCATTACTACTTCATCACCTCTACTCCCTGCATCCTCACCATTCCTCTATCCTCCCTCTCATTCACACGCATATATTCTGTCTTAGTCCTGCTGCCCTTCATTCCTCTTCTCTCTAGAGCATATCTCCACCTCTACAGGGTCTCTTCCACCTGTTCCCTACTCTCACTACAGATCACAACGTCATCTGCAAACATCATAGTCCATGGGGATCATGTCTAAATATCTAAATGTATCATATGCTAAGTAATCAATGTACCACTTCATTTCTCTGATTTATAATGTACCTGCATCGTTAATGTTAACTTTATTTTGTTTATTTTAATGTATCTGCATCTTGAATTGTAACTTTAATCTGTAAAATTTAATGTTTACTATAAAATGTGGAGCTTTTCTCCCCGGGCCTCCACTGAAAATGGGCTCCTGAGCCCAGTGGACCCCCCCCCACTCCAGCCATCAAACTGAAATAAATAAATAAATAAATCTATAATTATTTTTCTGTGTGGAGCTTTTCTCCCTGGACCTCTGCTGAAAAAGGGCCTTTTTGACTCAGTCAGACACCCTCGGTTAACAAATGTAAAATAAAAATAAATAAAAAAACATGGTAGCAAAGTATATCATCGTGCAAACCATATTCCTGCCTTGTCTGCTGATTGCCAGTAAAGTCATGTGTGATCTGCAACCAGGTGTTTATACTGTCTTACTAGAGCCTACAATAACATAAGGTTTTCTGAAGATATGCTCTCTTGACCTCACAATTGCTATGTGTTAGCTCACTTAGGAAAACTCTGTCTTTCAAATGATCTTCTGCTCAGGTGTGCCTTGTATTCCACATACTACACAGAGACTTCAGTATTCCAAATCTTCTTTGTTGGCACTTGATAGTCAGGATGGCAAGGTATCAGCATCATTTTAGACTGACAATGCCTAGAACCTTTCAGTGCCAAGGGGGCTGTTATTAGTTCAGAAGTTCTCAAATATGAAACTTCTTGCCTCATGCCAGCCTAGGTAAGAGGCTGTTCCTGCTTCCTTCTACATAACTTTAAAAATGAGCTCTACTTTTTTTGTCTTTTTTTAGTAGTACTGAATCTGCACTTTTCATGATGTCATGCAGAGAATTTATGACCTGTCTGTCGCATTTAAAGTCACTTACTCCTAACCCAGTCTCTGCATGGACATAATATAGCTGTATAAATATCAGCACTGCTGCATAGGAACAATATGTCCTTAAAGCTGTGCTATAATATTAACAGAGTCAGTTGTTTCATCTATAACAGTATTTAAGGTAACACAGACTAATCTATGAACATTTTAATGTTTGTTTACTGCACATTTTTATATTATTATTAGTACTATCACTGCTATTACTGTAGTCAATCCATTGCTTACTGATGAAGTTTATTTCTCAGGACAACACTGCAATGGGAAATGCCAAGTCAAACTAACCTCCCACACCTGTAATAAAAAATAAACAAGCAAATAAATACAGGTTAAATATCAAGGGAGGAAGGTTCATAGACTTGTAGCTAAGAACTATGCAATCAGTCTATAGGCCAGTGCAAGCACAGCCAATAAATCATATTGAAAACTTCCCTCCACCTTCACACTGTATCTTATGTGTTAAGGTTACCTTTAATGGGGTATTTATGGATCTATTTGTTCTGCAAAGGAATAGCAGGTTGAGAAACTAGTCTGAGACTTGGGGCATAATCTGGTTGGTTTGTTAAAAACCTGAGTTTATTGTACTGATATGCTGAACAAACTATCACATGTCATGAGGTACATAGCTGAGGTATATAGTGTGAAAATCATGAAATGGAAATGTTTGGGGAAGTAAATAAGAAATATATAATTTAATGAGACCTTCCTTATTAAGTGCCAGTAAAACGGTGTTCCTAAAATAAATTTTGCCTATAAATTCCATGGATTAAGTTTAATATTTTTATGTGACTACAGAAGTATTCAAAAGATAGGTATAGAGTTTAAGTTGTGTATCCCACCTACTTGTTTTTTCTGTCTGTTGAAATTCTGTTTTTATCACTCATCATAAGTTGGAAGAATATGAAATAATTTTGTTAACACAATAACAGCTCAACTACATCTTCCTGTAAAAGTAAAGCATAAACTGCTCCCAGTGCAATGTTTTTAAATTTCTTTGCTTCTTCTATTTACAAATATAGCCTTACTAAGAAATACCTTCTTGCTTTATATGATTTCACACATTTCTTTGACATTTGTCATTATTACATAGTTAAAACCAGTAAACATTCGGTGACAAAAATATGAATGTAGTACATGGACATGGTGCATTTCACTAAACGCTAATTAATCCATGGACCAGTCTATCAAATTTCACAAATTAAAAACATTACTTAATAGCCCTGTGTGAAGTGGTGGTGGTATGGCGGCCAAGCAAACTAAGCAATGTGCTCCAGCTCCATTAACAAAAAAGAATGTAATCCAGACTGCAATTCAGGCAATCCAGGTACAGTTAGTGCCTTGGGTACCTATTGGAGCACCTTGGGTACCTGTTGGAGCTGGTATGCTGGGGGGGGGGGGGGTGATGAGGCTTAGCCTGATCACCTCTCTATGGTGGAGAGACAAAGACTTGTGCTCAGTCACACTCTCTATGACAGAATCCTCAGTGTGCACTGGGGTTCACATGGGCATGTTTGTCTTCATGAGAAGCAGAACAAATCAGTCATGTCACATACAGAGATTTGGACATTCACTACATGCATTATAAAGGCCTATGACATACATACCTATTGGATGCTTATGAGTATGCGAGGTGGGCTGTGGCTTAACATAATTGTCCCACCTCCTAAAGTTCAGATCACAGCTCTCTCTCTCTCATTCTCTCCTGGACTGCTCGGTTTTCACTCCCAGTAACAAATGGGCTCTAGAGCTGTGCCCAAGTAAATACATAGATCCACTGGGCATCTAGGAGGGAGGGGCTGGATGGTCATTGAAGGGACTCGGCTGTCTGCACTGTTTGTCAGGGCCTCTAGAGCAATTGGAGTAGCTGGCTCCATGGGTCAAAATGATAAATGACAACTATAACCTAGGCAACTCAGAAAGAGTGATATCAGCTAAGTGTAGTACCACAATGCATTCAAAACAATAAATAAAATACATTAAACAAAATGTGTAAAGCAGAGTGCTGTTTCTCTAACAGTTAAAGGTGTTACTCAACTACAAGTGATTTCAGTGACTTGATAAATGTAGACATAGTTTAACTGATTATACAATGACAAGCAGAGTTTCAAAGTTTGTTCCATAATAAAGAAGGCTTTCTGACTAGTAAAGGTTTACCGCATGAAGCAGAGAGATGAAGTAGAAAATAGGCAAAGGAGTAACTGTGCAAGTGGGTTGTATGATCTCAATCGAGTGAGCCAAGGGGAAATGATAGTTGAAACACAGAAGCTTAGACATAACGAGACAACACAAATATGTTTTTCTGAAACTGCATTGAAAGGACACTGCTTACTGACATAGCATTTCAGTGACATTTCTCCATGGCATAAGCACCACACCCTATCATACTTGTAGGCAATTTGTGAAAGAAGACTCTGTGTGTGTGTGTGTGTGTGTGTGTGTGTGTGTGTGTGTGTGTGTGTGTGTGTGTGTGTGTGTGTGTGTGTGTGTGTGTGTGTGTGTGTGTGTGTGTGCGTGCAAGAAAGTGTGTGCGTGTGTGTGTGTGTGCGTGCAAGAAAGTGTGTGCGTGTGTGTGTGTGTGTGTGTGTGTGTGTGTGTGTGTGTGTGTGTGTGTGTGTGTGTGTGTGTGTGTGTGTGTGTGTGTACTAGAAAACAGATAGTATAGTAAATTACCTTTTACTAGTGGTAATACAGAATATGTGATGACAATGTTTGAGATATTATAAACAGCTTTGAAGTACCAAATAGCAAGTCCATGCAACAGAAGATTAAAGATTAATATAGCAAATGCCAGGCTGTCTGTACATTTTTACAGGACTTTCATTGTCAGATGTGGAAAGTAGCTTCCAGTTAGGTTGAAATTTTTATAAGTATTACATTGTTTACAGTAGTGTGACTTTAATTTTTAAGAAGGGAATTTTCAGTTCTTTGCTGGGGTTTATATTAATTCATTTAAATACTTATTCCACGAATACATCTTCATTATAGGTTCATAGGTTCATACTAGGCTATCTGCCCTAGGGCATTTATAAGCCTAGCCAGAGTGTGTTTGGCTATCGCCACCCATTTTAAATTAATTTTGCTATGCCCTTTTTCGAGGTTAGTATGCTGTGCCTCTGTCTAACAGTGACACAGAAGTGATACCCGGGGTAAACCTATGATCTCCCATCCACTCATCAAGATTCCTCTTGAAGAGAGTCAGTGAGGGACTCTGCCTAACCTGGACTGGGATTTTATTCCAGAGTGAAGGGAGCCTCTGGGTTATGAATCTGTCCCTCCAGCATGTCCTATTTATTTCAGTGCTGAGGTTCAAGTCTCTCAAGCTCGTGGCTCGATGGGATTTGGATTTTCTGAGGTGCAGCATGTCCATTAATTCCAGGTTGGACACTGCTTTATACGTCAGGCACAGATCACCTCTGAGCAGGCGGTATGCCACTGAGTAGAGCTGGAGTTTCTTTAACCGGGCAGCATATGGCATCTGTTTGAGCCCTTTGATCCTCTTGGTGAGGTACTTTTGGGGTCTTTCCAGTTGCTGCAGGTGTCTGGTAAGGTACATCCCAAAAGGGGCATTGTACTCAATTATGGGCCAGATGAGGGATGAGTAAAGAGGCACAATGACCTCCCCTGATCTAGATGTGAATCCCTTCATGATTAGGTGGGCTATATAAAATGTTTTTCTAACCACTTTGGCCACGTGGTTGTCAAATGAGAGATTGCTATCAACTTGGGTCCCCAGGTCCCTAATTACTTCTTCTGTACTTAATGGATTACCACCTATGTGGTAATTTGTGGGCACTTTGTTTTTGCCAAAGGGGATGACTATACACTTTTTGGTGTTTAGCTTGAGGCCATGGCTCTGGCACCAGTTGTCTGTTTCTATGATGCCCTTTTGGAGGATGCTTGTGTTGGCTGGAGAGTTGATTATGGCACCCAGTTTGCAGTCATCTGCGAACTTGGTCAGCCACAGTCCTTCCGTGTTGGCCTGTACCTCCGAGAAATATATACCAAACAAGAGAGGTCCCAGGACTGAGCCTTGTGGGACGCCACTTGTAACTGGTTTGGAGTCTGACATGGCTCCAGCAATTCTAACTATGTGGGTTCTGTCCTTGAGCCAGTTTGCAACCCATCTAGTGACATAGGGGTTTATATTTAATCTGGTGAGCTTATCTATAATGCCTGAGTGGGGTATTGTATCGAAGGCTTTTGCGAGGTCCAGGTAGGCTGTGTGGACCACCTTCCCCTCATCAATGGCCTTGGTGACTGATTCAAAGAAACTGACCAGGTTTAAGAGGCAGGATCTGCCCTTAACAAAGCCGAGCTGGCTAGGATCCAGTGTCTGTAGGTCCCCAATATCTTTATTTATGAGGTCCATGATGATCCTTTCCATAGCTTTGCAGACCAAGCTAGTCAGGCTTATGGGGCGATAGTTTCCAGGATCTGTTGAGGCACCACCTTTGTGGAGAGGGACCACTGCTGCTGTACGCCACTCTTTGGGTACATATCCTGTAGTAAGGCTGAGAATGAACAGTAATTTTATGTTTGGCTTTAGCTCTTCTTGGAGTTCATGTAGGATGCAGCCCAGGACACCGTCTGGTCCCATTGATGCTGTGTTTTTTGCTTTTGAGAGGGCGGCTCTTACCTGAGCATCTGAGATGTCAGGGGGGCAGCACTCTGCTGGGATAGATATTTGCCCTTTTGGTGGGGGGGGAGAAGTTTGCACTGAACCTGTCAGCTAGGATGTTGGCAATGTCTGTGGGTTCGGTGTATTTTTTTGTCATTTTGGACTAATTCTGAGCATATCTGGGAATTCCCACCCAGGTTCCTAACATAACTAAAGAAAGCCTTGTGATTATCCTTAGTGTCCTGTGCAATTTTTCTCTCGAAGCTGGCCTTAGATGATTTTATGAGTGCCCGTAGTTTTTTGCTAATACTGATCAGAGATGCCTTCCCTTTTTGGGATTTTGCTCTATCATGTAGAAGCTTCCTCCTTCTATTGTATAGTTTGTTTATGGCTGGGGTCCACCAGACAGGACGTCTGCCTTTGGAGGCTTGGGTCTTGGTTTTATTTGGGATTGCATGATCCATGCATTCCTGAAGGTGTTCATAGAATGTGTTTATAAAGGATTCTGCGGTCTGGGCCGTATTTTCCACAGGCACGGGGGCTTTGAAGGATTCCACCTCGGTTTTGAGGAGTGTGAAATTTGCTTTAGAGAAGTTTTTCACTGTGGTTTTCTGGGCAGGGGGTGGGGTCAGGATGTGAATATCCAGTGAGATTAGTTTATGGTCTGATCTTACCAGTGAGGGATACACTCCTGGTCTGGAGCATAGAGTCCCCATGTTGGTGATGATCAGGTCCAGTAAGTTTTCCCCTCTTGTGGGAGTGGTAACAAGTTGCTCCATAGCATTTGAGTTTATAAATTCTAGGAACTTTTGGGCTTGGGTGTTGGAGCTACAGTAATGCTCCCAGTCTATGTTTGGGTAGTTGAAGTCACTCAATATAATGGTGTTTGGAGAGACCTTCATATTTTCCAGTGTTCTCAGGAAGGCCGAGTGGTGTTCCTGGGTTTGGGAGGGTGGTCTGTAGCAGGCTATAAACTGGAAGGCAGTTTTACCCACTGTTAGTTGCACATGGATAGTCTCTGATGATTCGTGCTGTGCCACCAACCTGGAGGTGTGGGTATCTTTGACAAATATTGATACTCCCCCTCCTTTTGTGGTCGTACCAAGTTTTGGGGCTGAAAAGCATGGTATGAGGTATAACCTGGTAGTGCTGGGGTGCTCTCGGGAGCCTTGAACCAGGTTTCTGTTACTGCACAGATATCGATGTTCTCCATGCTAAGGAGAGTTTCGAGTGCGTGCATCTTGAGGTTTAGACTTCTGGCATTGAGTAGCATTACTCTTAGTTTCTTATCCCTTGTGATACCTATGGAGGTGGGTTTGTCTTTTTAGCCTTACCTAAAAAACGCACTATGGGGGTAGCAAGAGCCTTTGCCAATATCCGAAAGCCCAGGGGTGACAGGTGCAAGCCGTCCCTAACGAAGCAGCGTGGCTTGTCGAGCATGTCATCCCAGGCTGACAGGCACTGGATCCCCTTGAATGACACCAATACGTAAGCCAATTGTTGAAATTGATCATCTTGTCTTCATATTGTGGCATCATTCTTGGTGAGGGTAAGATGCTACTCAAGGTCAGGGTCATACCGACCTGGGCTACATGCTCAGAGAGCTCCTCTATGTCTCTTTTCATGTAGTCCAGGGAGGTACATCTCAGGTCATTCACACCAGCATGGACAATGACTGAGTCATATTTGTACTTGCCTTGGAGTGACCTGAGTGCTTGTGTTATGTGGCGGATCCTAGCGCCCGACAGGCAGCTCACTGTGACCTTCTCCTTGTTCAGCCTGGTGAAAGGGAAGTCAGTGTGCCTGACGATAGAGTCACCTATTACAAGTGTATCAGGTGTGTTGTTTAGCCTTAAGGGCTGTGACTGTTCAGCACACTGGCTTTGTGAGCTATGTGTTGCACGTGTTTTGTTTTGGGGTAGCGGTTGCTTGGGTGTCTGCTTTGGAGGTCTCTGCTACTTAGGCAGATTTTTATTTAGAACCTCCGAGTATGTTTTTGTGTGTTTATGTGTTTGGTTTGCTGTCGTGGTAGGTCTATGTGAGACTGGAATTGTAGTGAGTGTGGTTTCCTTCTCCTCCTGACTGGTTACGCCAGTACTGAGTTGAGAGAGCTTAGCCTCCAGTTTGGCTATATGGTTGCATCTCTCACATGTGTTGGAATTTGTTGGGAGGAGGAGAGGGTTGTCTGTGTACATGAGGCAGTTGTAACATTGCTTCAAGATTCCCAGATTCACCAGCTGGACCGGAGAGGAGATTGACAACTGACCTTTGGACATGCTAGAATAGTATTGGGAATTCCTTTATAATTGAAAAAAAGGGCCAATGGGGAACAAGGTACTCAAGGGGAGTTTGTGAGGGTGTAGTGCTTTTAATTTTTTTAGTGCTGACTTATATAATTGCTTTAGTGAGCAAGTGCCATGTAACTTAAATGCAATGTGTTACAGGTAACTTAAATGCAAAAAAGACAAACAGTAACTTTCTTTCAAGTAAAACAAGGAAATAAGTACAGTAAGCAATGCAGATATCACTAGGGATCCACAGAAGCGCTGAAAAGCTGTGTTTTAGGTGGAATTAGTTTTTCAGGGAAATAACAGGCAAACAAACAACAAGCATACTGTCAGAAGAAAAATTCAAACGAGTCGCATCTGCATCAGGTGATGAAAAAGTTCTTTATTAGCAGCTAACCAGATTACACAGCATGTTGGCCAAGATGATCTCCTCCTCTGGTTAACTTGTTTACTGACATCAACTTTTATACTGCAAGCTAAACAACTTTTTGTTACATTTCTGACCATTGACAGTTGGCTATGAAAAACATATGGGATAAACATGTTTATCACAAATCACCTCAAAACAACAGTTAGTACAGAATGGTCAAGAAGTACAGAATGATCATTTCAACAATGGTAGCTCAAATTTTCCAGGACACACAGCCTGCTTCAGTAAATTAACTCTTACACGGCCGTGCGTCCTTATCCCAGGCTTCACCAAGCTATAACCAAATCTCTTTATTCTGAAATGCAGAAAACAGTTATTATTCAGGTTCATAAGCAGTGCTGCATTTTATTCACAGATGAGGCCCATCTTTGATAGGCATATCCCAACAAATAACATGTTCACTTTGCAAGAACAGGAAAAAGACAAATAACAGTATGTTTTTAAACTTTTTCTCTTAATATTTCCCCCCTGAAAACACTTTTATTTGTCTTTTTATTTCAGCAATATATGGTAAAAACTAAGTTTTTCTTTGCATACATTACTTCATTGGCAAGACAAACTTTTAAACTTCAAAAACATTTGCAAAAAGTCACATTTCAATGTATTCACTTTCACCAGTCTGTTGCAATTGCTGGTACATCATCTTCGTAACAGCAGTATCAACCAGTCTTTGTAGAAGACCTCTGATACAGGGTATACAACAGCAACCACATACCACCACGATAGCCACAGTGACTCCAATGGACACCAGGAAACTGCTGATGAGATGACTCCATTTTCCAAGCCACGCTTGTAGAAAGTCGGTAAAGGGATTATTTACCCCAGAGTTCTCTGCCAATTCTTTGGATAACATCTCAAAACCTTTCAAAGCTCGAGTGATACTTCCATCAGGTGCAGTGTTGTTTGGAATATACGTATAACAGAAAGTCCCAAACATCTTGCAAACTCCTCCTTCTTTGGCCAGGAGCATATCCAACGCAATTCGGTTCTGCCATGCCACCTGCGAAGTGGCCTCCAGTTGTTCAGCAATTCCTTTCAATGCATCTTTGGTATAGTTCACAAAACGCTGCTGGTTATAGTAAATGTAGTTGATCCAGTCCACATTCTTATTAGGTTGAATCCAGACAAAGATGGATGTAAAACCAGCTGCTATTTGGTTTATTGCTTTGTATTCATCAGGTACGCCTCTTGGTACGCCAATGCTATCGATGTAGACACCGTTATCGAAAGATTGCTTCAGTGCCTCTCTTTTTCTCCTACTCATCCACTTCGGCTTTATTTCAGGTTCTCTTACGAAACTGCTTGCTGGAACTGGGAAAAAGTAGAATGGCAGAATTAACTTTACAAGTGCACAAGTTCCCTTCCAGGGAATCGTAAGCCTTGATCTGAGTTTGTTGTCTCCACATAACCACCATATGTCTGCCAAACTATGAGTTTGGTTTTCCAGAAATGGATTCTCATTGCCATTCACAGTAACATTGCAATAATTCTGTCCCATATTGCCATAATTCTTCCCTGTGCCATCTCTGGTAATGCACATATACGAACCTGGATAGGAAATCGCTGCAGGCGGTTTCTCAACTTTGCTTATGACTGGAAAACGCTGAGTTTCATTTTTGCATTTATCTTCAGTTTTGTTGAAGAATAATTTCAACAGACACATTAGTTTACCTTCATCTTGCATCAATGGGACTGTTGCTAATTGCTATTTACGTTCAGCACAAGAAATACAGTTTTCATGATGTGCTTCTCGGGTACTATATCTAACCCAAGATAATTCATTATGGTGTACGAATCCCATCTCGAGTAACAATTGCTCTTCTGTGAAGGCAAAATCTGCTTTACTTGTCGCATTCTTAAGGCTCTGCACTTCAAGTTGGAGGGTCCCCAAAGGATCAGTTCCAGTTGGAAGGGACACTCCGATTCCATAAACTCCTGAATCACTTTCTTGTGGTGACATAATGGTTATAGCAATTACTTCGGTACCTTGGAAATGCGCAATTTTTATTCTCTGTTGCCTGCTTTTATCTTTCTCTGGTATCACTGCACCACTTGTTTCCCATCCATTCACATCTGTTGACCACCAAACATTTGACCAGGATGTACAGTCTCTATTGCACAAGTATTTTGCACGAGTCAAGAAATTATTATTGTTCCATTTAGAACAGTCCAAAATTCCTTCACAAAGTTTCACCTTAAACACAGTAGTAACACCTGTTTGTGCTTGCAGCACCACCATTCCTTTTTCTCTTGCAACTGTTCCTTCTCGTATGGACATATTTACTTTTGCCAACAAAATCATCATCATGTGACAGTTCAAGTACCAGTTGAACATGGCCATCCTCCCTAAGGACTACCTCGCACCATTGGTTTCTTCACTGGGTTTGAGATGAACTAACCCTTATTGGGCTAATCCCCCTTTGTAGCCAGACTTTGCGCTCAGAGGTCCGGTGGAGTTTGACCAATATCAATGGCAGAAGGAAGAGCCTTGAGTTTTTTTACAGTGGGCGATATGAATCCACAAAGTCTTCTCAGCGATCTTTACAGCCGTAGGTGTCGAGATTAGTACTTGGTATGGGCCTTCCCACCTGGGGGATGACCAATTCTTTCTCTTCACAATTCGGATCCACACCCAGTCCCCAGGTGCCACGCTTAACAAGGTTTCATTTCTGGAATCTGCAAAGGAGTCATTGGTTACAAGAGATTTGACATTTAGCAGCTTCTTCATATAATCCGCTAGATCCTCACCCCCCTCACATTCCGCTGGCAACAATCCTTGCCATTGCGGGACGTAATATGGTCTCCCAAACAAAAGTTCAAATGGTGTAAGTCCTTTGTAGGAAGGTGAGATTCGCATATACAGGAGTGCCAAAGGAAGGCATGCAGTCCATGATCTATGTGTTTCTGCCATCAGTTTGCAGAGCTTACTCTTCAAGACACTGTTGTGTCTTTCCACCAGTCCAGCTGATTGGGGATGGTAAGCACAATGATACTTAAGATCAATTTGAAACACTTGACCCAACTTCTGAACAATCTGGTTAACAAAATGAGACCCATTATCACTGTAAATGTGTCTTGGTAAACCAAATTGGGGAATTATTTCTGTAGTCAAAAGCTTTGCTACTGTTTGTGCATTTGGGTGCTTTACTGGAAAAGCTTCTACCCATTTAGAAAAAGCATCAATAATGACTAAACAGAACCTTTTTCCCTCTGAGGGTGTCAATTCAATAAAGTCCATACAGAGTGTGTGGAATGGATATGGAGGGGTAGGGAATGCCTGCTGAGATTTTTTTTAACTCCCCCCTGAGCATGATACTTTGCACATAATAAACAAGATAAACAGAATTGCTTTGCATAAGTTGAAAACCCTTTACACCAAAACAACTTAGACACTATTTGAATCATCATCTGTACTCCTACATGGGCAGGTCCATGGCTAACCAATGCCGCATACCTAAAAAGGTTTGAGGGTAATACCATTTTGCCATCTGATGCCCTATACAACCCACTCTGCTGAGTGATACCATATTTTACCCAACAACATTTTTCCTTCTGTGTTGTCAATGTTTGCATTACTTTTAGTGTCTCTAAGTCTAAGAGGTGTCTGGGCTCTAAATCATTGTCATGCAAAAGCAAATAATTTTCTTGAGCTGCCTTTTTTGCAGCCATATCAGCAAAGGCATTTCCCCTGGAGACAGGATCTTTTCTGTTAGTATGTGCGGAACATTTACATATCGCTATCTGAAGTGGTAGTTGTACTGCATCTAACAACTGTAAAATTAAATCTCTGTGATTTATTGGTTTGCCTGTCGCAGTAACCATTCCCCTATTCTTCCATTGTTGAGCGAAAACATGTACAGTGGAGAAAGCATATTGACTATCTGTATAAATTGTCACTTTTTTACCCTCCCCTAAGGTACAAGCTCGAGTCAAAGCCACCAACTCAGCTGCTTGTGCAGAATAAATGTTTGACAATCTTTTTGCCTCCAAAACTTTAGTTTCTGTGGTGACTGCATACCCTACTAGTGTTTTTCCTACAGTGTCCTTCTTTGCTGATCCGTCTACAAACAAAACGAGATCAGAATCTACCAATGGAATATCCGTTAAATCTGGTCGGGAAAGCACCTTGTCATGAATGCTCTCTAAATAAACATGTGGAGTACCTTCTTCTGGAGTCGGCAAAAGTGTTGCCGGATTAAGGGTAGTACATCTTTCTATGGTCATATGAGGCTGTGTCAGCAGCACTGTCATACATGACAAATGTCGACTAGGAGATAAAAAGGTTATCTTATCTTGCAAAAGTATAGTAGCTACTGAATGTGGAACCCGCAATTGCAATGGGTGAAACAAAACTAATGATGCTGAGGCTTGTACTGCCATGGCAGCTGCCACTACAGCTTGAACACAATGCGGCAATGCCCTTGCAACAGGATCTAATCTGGAGGAGTAGAAAGCTATCGGTCTCTGTTTATCCCCATGTACTTGTACCAGAATCGAAGTCATATATCCTCCCTTACAATCAACCATTTGTACAAATGGCTTAGAATAGTTCGGAAAAACCAAAACAGAGGATCCTGCTATCAATTGCTTAATTCTATTAAATGCCTGTATTGCCGTATTTGTCCACTGTATATTATTCTTAGCCGCCATGGGAGTATCATAGATCAGTGCGGTCAATGGCCCTACTTCCTCAGCATAGTTAGGGATCCAACTTCTACAAAAATTAGTCACACCTAAAAAGGACATCATCTCCCGCTTAGTCATAGGCATAGGTGCCTCAAGAATTGCTTGTTTTCTTTTGTTCTCCAATTGTCTACCTGCCTGCGAAATTAAATAACCCAAGTACTTTACTTGTGCTTTCCACAACTGTAACTTCTCTTTATTTACTTTATGTCCTTGCTCAGCTAAAAAACTAAGAAGGGCTAGGGTATCCCTTCTACAACTTTCCTGCGTGGGTGAGGCCAACAAAATATCATCTACATACAACAGAACCTGGCGTCCCTCTGGGGGAACAAACTGAGCTAAATTCGCAGCCATTTCTTGTGCGAATATTGTCGGACTCTCACAATAACCCTGTGGCAATCTGGTGTAGGTGTATCTTTTACCTTGGAAAGTGAATGCAAACCAAAATCTACTCTCCTTGTGTAGTGGTATGGAGAAAAAGGCATTGCTTATATCTATGACAGAAAAATATCTGTGCTGAGGTAGTAAATCATTAAGTAATGTATAGGGGTCAGGGACCACCGGTGCTCTTGGGATCACAGCTGAATTAACTGCTTGTAAATCCTGAACCAACCTCCATGACCCATCCGGTTTCTTTACAGGAAACAACGGAGTATTGCAGGGTGAATCTGGGCATGCAACAAGAATTCCTACCTGTTTTAGCTGCCCAATAACTGGCTTAATTCCTTCCTCTGCTTGTTTACTTAGTGGGTATTGGTGCTTACGAGGTCTAAAACCTGACTTTGGAGTTATACAAACTTCACCTGCTGTTTTCATCAGTCCTACATCCCCTTTACCTTTTGACCACAAATCTACAGGCAAGGCACTTAACGCACTATCTTCCTCTTGAGCTAGGAGGATTTGTCATGCCCTTTCTGTTTTGTCATCCCTGAAGTGCACACTTGGTTGTGCCCAAGTCACCCAATTTAATCTTTGTACCTGGATCTGTTGATCTTTCAATTGACTTTTGGACATTGTGTCCCAATTCGTTACCTTTTTCGCCAAATCTAACCAATGTGTCCCCACCGCTTTAGTAATTGAAATATGTGGGCTATAACCTGAGCGATATAAAGAACTCATTTCCTTGGTCAAAGTACAGGTCACTACTGTATTACCTTGTGTATCCCAAAACATATCATTCAAAATTATCCTTGCACGTTTGTGCTTGAAGAATTCTTTTTCAAATTCTTTATCCGGACCAGGGGCCTTCCTGTAGAACATTGTACAATGTAAGTGCGCCGCAACCTGCGGTGACCCGCTCCTAGATTTACTTAAAGCTAGGTTGATCAAATCTGTATCAACCCTCCCCGGCCCGTTTGAAATCAAGTCCTGGCTATACCAGTAAAACAAGTCTTGTACTCCCTGTACCACCAAGCCATCCGCTAACCTTTTCGCCTCAATGCCTATAGGAGTGGGAATTGCCGCCATTCCAAACAAATGCATCAAATCTCTTCCCAGTAAATTAACTGGACAAACTTTTGATATAATTGCCCTATACCTAACAGTTTGGTTTGTTTGCGGATCTGTGAACAATAGAGGATGTGACAGTGGTTCCTTATAGATTTTCCCGTTTGCCGCTTTCACAAGGACAAACTCGTCCATCTCGCAGTTCGGAGGCAGAACTGCTGGACCCAAAAGTGTACGTGATGCACCTGAATCACATAAAAACTCCACTTTCTGTCCCTCAACCAAAAACTCTATCATGGGTTTTTGATCTAGATGCATAGCAATACCCAAATTTGCCAGGTTTATGACTTCACAGTCACAATCCCGCCCTTCCTTCTGAGTGTTCTGACATTCATCGCAGAGAGTGTCTGCCTCATCATCATCACAATCATTCTCACTTTCTTCTTCTCTACAATAATCACAATAATGAATTTGTCTCCTTCCTTTACAATCATATAGTCATGCGGAGCCCTTGTTCATAAGCTGTGGGGGATGTTGCCACTCTTCACAGTTGGCAGCGAAGTGCCCACGTCTACCACACTTAAAACATTCTCCACGTTTTAACCTCCCCTCATATTCCTCTGAATGTCCACCCAGTTTATTTAACGTCTCCCATTTCGGGCCCCCACATTTTTTTATGCCACCACGGCACCCTTGCCCCCTTTGGTCCTGTATCAAGAATATACCACCATCATCCCCTACTGCTAACACTTGTACTTTCTTTTTCTTTTTTAAATTGAAATGTCGCTCAGCATGCCATGCATATTCAAACAAAGGTTGCAGTCTACATGTTCTATGATCTACCATATGCTTAGTTATAAAACTACTTATCGGAGCCCTACAAACCTTAAGAAAAGCATTTTTCAATTGCTGTTCATATGGACTATCATTGGTCTGATCCTGCGATATCATCATTCCACAATGATTATTGAACACTTCTGTCAATCTTACAATATAGTGATCTACAGATTCATCATCATTTTGGATGCACTGATTTATTACTGTCCAATCTGCTCTTGGACGCCACTTATCAGAAATTCTCTTTAACAGATCAGTGACTCGCGTGTCTAACACCCCAGAATTATGCTTTAATGTAGTGCTGTCATCTGCCTTACATGTCCAAGTACCACAAACTAAGTGCCAATCTGGACCCAGGATTTGTCGCACTACTTGTTCTACTTCTAAACCATTTAGATGATAACTTAAATGCATACCAACTATGTCCTCAGAAAACTTTTGAAAATTAACCTTGGGATGAGGAATACCATCTGTAGCTCGTTTTATATCCTCTCTAGCCCAGGGACAATAAACTAAAATAGTTGGCTCTTGTCCAACATCCCCTGCTTGTGGGTTTGCAACTTGTATTAAGGGAAGAGCTTCTGAGTAGTCAGAAAGTTTAATGGCCCAACGTCCTTGCCCTGCTGGTCCTGACCTTAACTGCATAGGTTGGTCTACCTGTTGCAAAGCAACCTTGGGTACTACGGGAATTTGCGGGTAAATTGGAGGGGTCACAACATTTCCTTGAGCAGCCAATAACCCACCCTGTTGTACAGATCCCACATCTTCAGACTGATATTGAGGAGGTTCCGCCGGTACGGCAGCAGCAATTTCCCCATACGGTGGGGCAGTTGCCTGCCTTTGTACCGCACAAACTGTATGCTCATCCTCCTTATCTAAAAATAAAGCTACTTTTCCACTTGGCACCAGTGATCCCTTTTGATTTATTTTTTCTTTTTCCTGGCACTGTTTTTCTTTTATAGCTCATCTATTTGCTTCTTCTAACCATTTTTGTGCTTGGGGACATCCCAATTGTCTTTGCTTTTTAGTTCTAGTTCCCGCATCTCTTTTCAAATGTCTAACCAATTTTGCACAGGCATTCCTATTCAGGGTACCATCAAAATCATATCTGGACTTCCACTTTTTCAAAAATTTAACATTATTTTTGTTTAAACCTTTCATATACTTAGCATCAACATTTAAACAGGCATCACTGTCACACTTGCAGCAACTCAAACCCATGTTTCCCCTAGATTTCTTATTTTAGGACTGTATCAAAGTTATTTTACAGGGCTTATTATAAAATGGGGCTATCTTAACGGGTGATCCTAACAAAATAATCTTAACAAGTAATCCTACCCACCCTTAACTAAAAATAAAACCCTTGTCGACAAGGTTAAATTAAATTAAAAGAAAATTTATTTTTCATCCTACCTGAACCAGATGAGACTCCGTTTCCCCTTTTCATTCAGAAACCATCCCTCAGATAGGGATCAGAGAGCGGCCAGCCTCCTTTCAACGACAAATCAGTCGGAGGGCTTTCAGTCAAGGGAATCTTAAGATGAGAAACCCTCACCTGCACAGGTTTTTCGGTCTCTCTGTCGGTCTGATCCGTATCTTCGTAGAGGTTTCCGGTCGGAAGGACCAAAATGTCAGAAGAAAAATTCAAACGAGTCGCATCTGCCTCAGGTGATGAAAAAGTTCTTTATTAGCAGCTAACCAGATTACATAGCATGTTGGCCAAGATGATCTCCTCCTCTGGTCAACTTGTTTACTGACATCAACTTTTATACTGCAAGCAAAACAACTTTTTGTTACATTTCTGACCGTTGACAGTTGGCTATGAAAAACATATGGGATAAACATGTTTATCACAAATCACCTCAAAACAACAGTTAGTACAGAATGTTCAAGATGTACAGAATGATCAGTTCAACAATGGTAGCTCAAATTTTCCAGGACACACAGCCTGCTTCAGTAAATTAACTCTTACTCGGCCGTGCGTCCTTATCTCAGGCTTCACCAAGCTATAACCAAATCTCTTTATTCTGAAATGCAGAAAACAGTTATTATTCGGGTTCATGAGCAGTGCTGCATTTTGTTCACAGATGAGGCCCATCTTTGATAGGCATATCCCAACAAATAACATGTTCACTTTGCAAGAACAGGAAAAAGACAAATAGCAGTATGTTTTAAAACATTTTCTCTTAACACATACAAACAAAGCTAGATTCAGCAGGCCTGGATCTAGTCTATGCTACAGCAAACAAGGTGTGCCAATTACAGTAAGAAGCAGTTCAAATATGCAGGCACTATAAGCCTTTAACCAGAAATTCCCAGCTCAGAAGGGCAGAGTCCAGCCTTTCCTCCCACAAGAGTGCAGACCACGAACCCTCTTAATGTAAAATAACTGGCCTGAAGCCCAAGTGCTTAAACCAGAACTAATACACTTTTGGAATAACAGACACTGAGCCCTCAATCAGCAGTTCCCAACTTAGAAGGATGTAAGCTACCTGTCCTGCCACCACAGTGCAGGCCACAAACCTTCCTAATGTAAAACAACTGGTCTGAAGCCCAAGTGCTTAATCCAAAAGACTTAGAATGATAGCTACACTTTAATCAAGTTACTACAAAGCAGTAATAAATACAATTGAATACTTTAAAGAATGCCTGGATTAGAGCTCAAGTTATACAAACAAAGCTAGATTCAGTAGGCCTGGATCTAGTCTATGCTACAGCAGACAAGGAGTACCAATTTCAGTAAGAAGCAGTTCAAATATGCAGGCACTATAAGCCTTTAACCAGAAATTCCCAGCTCAGAAGGGCAGAGTCCAGCCTCTCCTCCCACAAGAGTGCAGACCACTAACCCTCTTAATGTAAAATAACTGGCCTGAAGCCCAAGTGCTTAAACCAGAATTAATACACTTTTAGAATAACAGACACTGAGCCCTCAATCAGCAGTTCCCAACTTAGAAGGATGTAAGCTACCTGTTCTGCCACTACGGTGCAGATCACAAACCTTCCTAATGTAAAACAACTGGTCTGAAGCCCAAGTGTTTAAACTAAAAGGCTTAGAATGAGTTACACCAAGCAGTAATAAATACAATCGAGTACTTTTAAGATGACACAAAAACAAAATAAAGTAAGAAGAAACACAAATACAGTAAAAGCAGATATTTTTTTTTTCTGGAAAGAGAGAAAGGAGTAGCAGAAACTAAGCTGATTGGCCTTCTCAAATGTTCTCCCTGTACTGGGTAGAATGAGGTAATGACACTAGACTGGGAGGAGGGTCCCAGATCAAATTTACACTAGGGGTGGGCAACTGCAAAGCCACCAACTATAAAAACACTATACCAACAGAGATGGAGGATGGGAAACAAACTGCAGAAATGTATCTCACAGCTGGAAAGCAGCAGTGAGCCTTTAAATTAAAGTTTTAAACAGCTATAGGAGCCTCTAGAAAAAAGAGTTTAACTGCAACAAGTTATCAGAAATAAACAACCCAACAGATGCTTAACAAAAGTGGACAATTTCCAGTTAATACCTCACACACAGCAAAACTAGCTAGAAAAATACACAGTACACAAAGTGCTATAAATAACAAAGAAATAAAGAACAAAATAAACAAAAAACAGGATACTTAATGTTATATATTATAGCTCCGAGTTTGCTGAGTGTCCTTCCTTCGATTAGTTGAGTGTAAAATGGCAGAACACTCACAACTGAGTTTCTTAGGTAACAGAAAGTTGAAACCTGAGACAGCTTTTAAGAAAGAAATCTCAAAAGAACCAATGAGGTGCTTAGTCTAAGCTGTAGTCCAGGTGACCTCAGTCAGCCAATGACCTCAAACAATTCTCTCTCACTGAAATGCCTGATGGCTTTGGCTAAGCCAAGATGTCCCTGAATATGTGCTGAGACACACAGCCTCCACAAACACTAGGCCCAAATACAAGCCTGAATATGGAAATGCTACAAATATCCCCACTACTTGGAACAACTGCAAAAATGTATCTCACAGCTGAAAAGCAGCAGTGAACCTTTAAATGAAAGTTTTAAATAGCTAAAGGAGCCTCTAGAAAAAAGAGTTTAACTGCAACAAGTTATCAGAAATAAACAACCCAACAGATGCTTAACAAAAGTGGACAATTTCCAGTTAATACCTCACACACAGTGAAACTAGCTAGAAAAATAGACAGTACACAAAGTGCTATAAATAAAGAAATAAAGAACAAAATAAACAAAAAACAGGATACTTAATGTTATATATTATAGCTCCGAGTTTGCTGAGTGTCCTTCCTTCGATTAGCTGAGTGTAAAATGGCAGAACACTCACAACTGAGTTTCTTAGGTAACAGAAAGTTGAAACCTGATCACCACTTGATCACCAGACGCCGAAATTCACTTCAGTGAACCACGGAATTTTTCCCATGGTTCGGAAACACTTGGCCATCACCTCAACTGTGCCCTTTTCCCCACTGTAGTGTGATCTTGGAGTTGGTATATATAGTTGGGGGGGTGTGGGGCAAAGCCCCCCCTTAGGTGGATTTGATTTAGTGCATTGTGTGTTCTGGGCAGTTGATGGGTGAGTGTTTCTAAACCATGGGAAAAATTCCACTGTTCCTGAAGTGAATTTCGGTGGATGGTGATCAATGAAAAAGTATTCGGGGAATACGTCTTTTGATGAATTAATATAGACCCCTTTGTTGTTACATATGCCATTGTTATCTCATGACCTGGGCATAAAGTAGGTCCAATGGAGTTAGACCGCAATCTAGTTTTATTGGGGACAGATTATCCGAATAAGATACGGCATTCATGTTAGGGTTGCAAGAAGTAAGCATGATGATATAGAAGACAAGGATAATAGTCCTAACATAGACCCTTAAGGATCCCTGCTGGTGTACAAAATGGGGGGGGGGGTAAGAATGGCAAGTATTCTGTGAAATCTTTTAAAAAATAGTTAAAGTAGAATTATGAATGTTTTAGTCATTTTATTTAGGTAGTCTGGTGAAAAATGCAGGGTGTGAACTGCATATGTTATGTACCTTTCCTTACTGTCATTTTTATTGAATGTAAATGTATTAATGCCTGACTGGACCTCTGTTTTCTTCCATAGTCCAAGTTTCCCTTCCCTTGTTCTGGTTGTTAATGCAATAAAGATTTCATTAAAAATAATAAATAAAGAGAGGCAGAGCCAAAGGCTTTTTAGATATCAAAAATATGCCTCGGGTAAGTTTCCTAAGCTCAGTCCTATAATGTATTCAGGCACCTAGGCGACATGACAATTCCCTGTGGGACAGGTGGATGTGGACATATGGCTGGATGGCAGTCTAGCTGTAGTGACATATGGCCATGGACAGTTCCCTGTGTTCATGGGAGATCCCCTACACCATTATCTTAGGTGAGAGAAGCAAAAAAAACAGAATGTGAGCAGGTGCATGTCCCCAGCAGCACAAAGGCATAGCTGTTGGTACCATCCAGATGTCCCCAGTAGCATATAGCATAACTGTCTCCAACATCCAGATGCTAGATGGGCATTAATGTGGCACTCTGAAAGAAGTGTACAATGAGTAAAGCCTACATTAATACAGCAGTGGAAATGATGTGTGGATTGCTTGGCGTGGACAATCACAACTTCTAAAAATGTGCCATAGTTCATAAGAAATCCTGCATAATGCTGTAGTCACACTTCTTTTGAAGGATGTGTTTTTGGTGAGGCTCCCTTACAACAATAGCTTTTCTACAGGGTGCCACAGGTATTCCCCTGAGCAGTGATTCTCTTTGGTTATCAGTTAGGTTTTGTTCCTGTTGCAGGACAGAAAGTCAGAAAGCTGTACAGTGGCTGTCCAAGTAATATTTTTAGCCAGCGATACAATTCTTCTACCTGATTATTGTTTCATGGAAGATCCATGCCAAAGACATCACAGACATTCCAAAATTTCAGATGTTAGCAGTTGTTGAGCTGCAGGAGAGCGGCGTGCATACTTCCTTGGATGGCCATGCACATAATGATGGTCAAGAAATGTTGATAGGGGCTTGGTATATTCAGACAGTGTGGAAACAAATCTCCAAAAATGCAGGTACAACATCATCTACTGGTAAGAAAGCCAGTGCAATCAACTTGAGTATGGCTACAGAAAATGGAGTGTCTGTACCATAGAGAGTCACACGGTGATGGTGCTGCAGTTGCTGCAAATAATTTAGACAAAATGGAACAAGCATCCCTTTAGGATACGCTTGTGGAATGCCTTATGATTAGCTCAAATTGCCACATTCTCAAAATCAGTCATGATGTTCTCTGGATAAAAGGTACATTTGAAATCTGCAGTCATCCCCTTAAGTATATCACACTTACTGTTACATGCTGCCTCTGTTTTCTGAGTTATTAGACAATAAACAAGGGGAACAATCCTAATGTTAGAGGGAATGTCAATGGATCCATGCACGGTGTACAAGTGGTGGCAAACTTCTGCATGTGTTGGAAATGTGCCATCCCCAAGTATGATATGTGACCTGCACAAATCTGTCAGATTTTTGCGCCATAGTTAAAAAAACAATGGAGTCCTTGCCCTCCATGTCTGATTTTCTTCATAGGAAGAAAGTACCACTACAGAGTGGTTACCAGCTGACATCAATGTCCTCTAGGGATTTAGGAAGTATGGAAAGGAATGCTTGTGCCCTCTGCCCTATTGGTAATGGTGCAATGGAGTACAGCATGATGATGTATCTCTTGTAGGACATTGTCATCTGCCTTTACAATGATACTCTGCATTACTTAAATGGGCAAAATCCTTGCTATGTTCTGCACTCTGTCTTTGTCCTGCACACAGCACTGCTACCTGTGTACTGGCTGCATCTGGCCCATGTTGATGAGGCAATTATTTCTACAGTTCTTCCCATTCTACATGGTGTACTGTGATAGCCCGGCCGCTACAAGCTTTTGTACTCTGTTCAATATATGCCCAGTATCAATTAGCACTTCACAATCAAAATGATATAGGTAGCTCTTCGTCACTAACACTGGTTTGCCACATTAGCTAAGCACTGTCCAGTATTGGCTGCCAAACTGTCCTGGAATGCACTCATAGGCAATATCCATCATGTCAACACTGCCTGTAACAGGCTGCTCGGCATCCATGCTCTACAGGTAAGTAAGGCTGAGTAAGTGGATGACAGTGATGTCAGCTGAAGGTTGCTCTGTGGCCATGGAAACCATGGAGTGTTTCACCTTGATATAAGTAGATTCTATATTAGCTTGCTATGCAGCATAGGCTTTGGCTTTCAAGCTGCCTCTGTCACACAAAGCAGTCTATTGCTCTGTTTTATCCATCCTGCTGCTATATACCTGACTGGGGCTCAGACATTTATGGTTTATTCCCTACCTTCACATCAGTAGAATATTCACAGTATAAGAGCAATGTAGATGTCTGTACTCGATGTAACACACTAGTGTCACTGCCCTTAGAGAACACTTCCCCTTTAACAGCCTGCCTTCTGTCTTGACCAATCAGACTTCATTGCCTAATCTCATTTCCAGATACAGACTTTCCTTAGGGACACTTTCCTGTTTAGCTCCTTTTTTTTTTTTTTTTTTTTTTTTTTTTTTTTTTTTTTTTATTTTTGCATGTCTGCCTCTTTTCTTATGTTTGTCCTATCTGCAACTATTGTAGGATGATTGTGCCACATATGCTCTTCTGGTAGATTGAAGTATGTATAGGTTGGTGAGAAAAACATAAATAACATACTTGTCAAACATAATTATATACTTCTCTGATGTTTACTTTACTTGGATCATGCTTGTGTCTCCTAGGTCCCTTGTGTGTGTCTGCTATACTGTCTCTCTGCATGGTGATTCCTGACTGCAGTTGTCCCTGCATTTTGTTACACTTCTAATAAGCAGTTTTAGCTGTGCCTCACTAATTTCAAATTAGTTGGGTGCATTTCCCCATCCCCCTTAGTACTGAACTCTCATGTTAGTCTGTTCCTTGGGGTACACCTTCCACAGAACTACAGATGTTAAGTCTTTGATTATCTATGCAAAGCTCTGCACAAAATGAACTTCCCTTCCTGTTCTGTAACAGGAACTCTTTAGTCTATCCATGCTCTTACAGTTGGTTTGAAGTGGTGGCATATTCCCTTATGCTATAGGATATGCTGGGTATATATAACACAGCCGGTGATTATCTCTTTGCAAACTCTGTAAGTAGATCCTGGAACTCTCTTCCAGCTGATATTATCTTACTTTCCACCTTAGGTCAATTTAAAACTAGACTCAAACAACATTTGTCACTTAACTGGCTATGTCAATGTATCAAGCCAGGCTAACTCGAATGTGTAAAAATCTGTTAACCAGTTTACTGTGTAATTTAATTTAATCCTGACTTGTGCTCAGGACTAACTGTAACCTGTGGAACTTGTTTAACTTGCTTACTTATGTAATCTCTGTAAATAGTCTGTTTGTAATATGTAATTCTGGTATTATGTAATGCTGTATCTGCTTACCCTTGGAGCTTTTCTCCCCGGGCCTCCGCTGAAAATGGACATGCATCCAGTCGGACTATCCCGGTCAACAAAAGTAAAATAAATAAAAATAAATTATATATCTATATATATATATATATATATATATATATATATATATATATATATATATTTTTTTTTTTTTTTTTTTTTTTTTTTTTTTTTACTGTACAGTGTGTTTCTATGTCTGATACATCTGTCCGCCTGGACACACTTTGGAGGTACTGCCATATAATAGGGGCCTACTATACATTTGTACTGACAGTGAAGCATACTCTCAACTGTCTAAATTCTTGCAGAATGTCCAGATTTTTGCTGCAAAAATTGGATCCCTTCCTCATAATGTCTGTGGTGTTATGACAAATCATGGAGGACTGAAGTCATGAAAAACTCACATATATTTGGGTTTCTGACTTCATATCTTGATCTAAATGCATTCCAGTACAACTGTTGATATTCTAGATACTTTCTAAGCTTATAAGAGCAATATTTATTCATTTATTTATTTTATTTATTTTATTTATTTTACATTTGTTGACCGTGAGTGTCTGGCTAAGCTATTGCCCTTTTTCATCGGAGGCCCAGGGAGAAAAGCTCCAAAGATATACAATGCAATAAAAATAGCTATACAGATTCATTTTAATGAAAACAGCAAGAGAATTTTGGTAGTTAAAATACATAAGCTCCATACATGTACATTGTTGACAGATAAAACAGTACTATAAACAAAAAGGAGAATGTTAAAAACGTAGAATAAGTTGTATGTTTTAGTTTAAAAAGAGAGTTGGGTAAATATAAGGTTTTGTATGCAGACTAGCAGAAACTTAAAAGGTTGCATAAGAATTTCAGGGAGCAGAGTATAGAAGAAGCTTTGGAGGTTGCATAGGAAGCATAGGATTAAGTAATGGTAAGTTTTAGTAAGTTAGTTTGTACTATAAAGGTAGGTAATAATCAGGGAGGGTGAGTACAATGGCAGGACCAGTGTTTTTAAAGTGGACTTTGGTTGCTAGCTTAAATTGTTTGGGGTGAGTCAGGGACCTTATTTCTAGTGGGAGTTTGTTCCATGCAATAGAGGGATGGTAGCTATATAAGTTGCACCCTGTGTTGGATTTGGGTTTATGGATTTTTAGTAGGTCTTGGGTTGAGCTTCGGAGAAGTCTGATAGAGTAAGTAGTGAGAAATGAGAGAAGATAGACTTGGGCAGAAATCAGGCTGATATAGGATGGAGTGTATGATTTGGAGTGGAGATTGTAGGAACAGGTGAGGTAGTTCAGGCCAGTTCAGGTATTTTAGGGAGAGACAGTGGTGAGATTTATATGTTTGTTGAGCTGCAAATCTAGCTATTTTGTGGTAGGTTGATTCTAATTTGGTAAGTAGGGAGGAGTTCAGATTTGTGAGTATTTGGGAACAATAGGTTAAGCATGGTAGAAGGTAGGTATGGGTAAGAGAAATCCTAGCTTCAGTAGTTAGGAATTTGTTATTCCTGTACAGTAGTCCTAGCTTTTTGGTGTTTTTTTTGATACATTGTTAACGTGAAGATCTAATTTTAGTTGGTCGTCAATGGTAATGCCAAGGAGTTTTGTGCTAGTTTCGACTTTTATAGGAGTATTGTTTAGGGACCTTATGGAGAAGGAAAGTTTAATGTGGTTTGCAGATTTAGGTAGAAAGAGTAGTAATTTTGTTTTATTAGGGTTGAGGATAAGCTGATTATTAGTGAGCCATGTCTCTACTGAGTTGAAAGATGTCTGGGTATTTGTTAAGAGTTCTAAGGGGGAATTAGCAATAGTTATGACTGTAGAGTCATCTGCGTATTGGACAATGTTAGAATGAGGACAAGAGGAGTGGAGTGAGTTGGTGAATATATTAAAGAGTAGAGGTCCAAAATGGAACCTTGGGGAACACCAGTTCTTACTGAGAGAGGAGTAGATTATGTTGAGTCCCATTGTACTGACTGCAGCCTATTAGAGAGATAGCTACAGAACCATGCAACTGTATCAGGGGAGAAGTTTGGGTCTACAAGTTTACTAAGTAGCAGTGTGTGTAAGTCAGTGTCAAAAGTCTTAGAAAGGTCAAGGAATAGACAGGATATGAGTTTGTGATTATCTTTAGCAAGGGCTAACGTGTTGAGAAATGATAGTAGAGCTGTGGTTGTACTATACTTGGGCTAGAAGCCATGCTGTGTTGGAGTGGGAAGTTTTTCCTGTAGGAGATAATGCATAACTTGTTTGTGTATACATTTCTCAAGGATTTTGGAGAGAGGGGAGAGGATAGCAATAGGTCTGAAATTAGATATTTCTGTGGAGTTGCCTCTTTTATGAATAGGAAGAGTGTAAAACTGTTTCCAGATAGAAGGAACTTTAAACTCAGAGATGGGGTGATTGATTAGTATAGATACAGGCATAGCAAGGGAGTGTGCAGCAATCCAGAGAAAGTAAGAAGGAATATTGTCTGCTGATACAGAGCATGGTTTGAGCTTTGAGAGAAGAGTTCTGATATAGTCAGTGGAGACAGGTTTGAGAGAGAAGGAGTTTACTGAGATAGTGGTTGAGGGGTATAGAGGGAGGTTTGAAGTGTTGTTGTTTGAGAGGTTGGGGTTAAATAGTTTGGAAATGGATTTGATAAAGTAGGTGTTGAAGGTTTTGGCAGTTTTTTTCAGGTGACTTGTCAGGATATGGGTTTGGTGAAGTTGGGGTACTTGGATGTAGTATTTGGTTTATGGCATTCCAGAATTTTTTTTGGATCAGATTTTAATGATTTTGGGGATTATAATAAAAGTCTTTTTTGTCTTTGTTGATAAGGTTTTTGTCTGATTTCTAAGTTCTTTATACTTTATACTTTGGGGGGTCAGCTGGAAATTTGGTTTGTATCCATGCTTTCCATGCCCTATCCCTGGATTTCATAAGGGTATGGGAGGTTTTAGTCAGCCAGGGTGAAATCTTTGCCTTTAATCAAACTTTTCTTGGTAGGGTTAGAGAATTTAAAATATTTAGGAAAGTTGAGTTCAAGGCATTTACTGCTTCAACAAGTGGGACCTGAGTAAGGAAATTTCAGTTAATTCTAGGGAAGAGGGTTTTAAAATTGTCTGGGTTAAAGGTTGAAAGTTTGCGGCAGGTGATAAGCCAGTGTGGTTTGGAAAGGTGGGTGATGTATTGTAACACTTTTAGACATGAGTGGTCGCTCAGGGCATCAGGCAGAGTTTCAAGGTTATGGTATTTGCTGGGGTTAGAAACAAGTATCTAATCTATCAAGGAGCTTGAAGAATGAGAGTTATTAGTATGGGTAGGTTTGGAGATTAGTTGTGTAAATCCATGGAGCTTTATGTGTTGTGGAGAGTTTGGATTATTAAGGTTATGCCAATTAATGTTTATGTCCCCAAGGACGATAGTTTCATTAGGGAAATTTAGGGAGAGATATGACAGTATATTTTCCATTAAGAAGATGTTGTCCCCTGGTGGATTGTATATGGCTACTACTGTGATGGTAGTAAAGTCATTGGGTTTGAGGTTTGCTATTAGTATTTCAGCAGGTGTAAAGGAGGGAATTAGTTCTTCAGGAAGGGAGAGAGTAAGGTAGTTAGAGTAAACTAAAGCAACACCTCCACCTTTTTTCTTTAAGCGATCTTAGCGAAGTATATTATAACCAGGAGGAAGAAAGTCTTTATCTTGGTTTTGAGGTTTAAGCCAAGTTTCTGTAACAGAGATAATGTCTGGGGTATGAAGAGATACCCAAGCATGAAACTGGCTTAGTTTGTTGAGCATACTTCGAGTATTGATAGAATAGAAGGACATTTTCTTTTTTGGTATGGATGGTTAGAATTGGGGGTGATATTTTGTGGGGTGTTAGGAATACTGGTAGGACCAGGGTTTGGGTGTATATCACCTGACAACAGTAGAGTCCTTGGGAAGCCATAAGCTTTTATTTTTTGTGGGTAGTTGTGAAAGTATTTTGTTTTATACTTACATGTACTATGGTTGAAAGGAGTTTTTATTTTAGGGGGCAGTATATTAATTGAAAGGATAGATGCAGAAATGAGTATGGGTGGCCGAGGGTAAGAAAAACAGTTTAGGTGAGGGTAGGTGGGGGCTTTATGTATAGGGGTTAAGAGTGTGTGAGGTTATGTTATGTTGTGTAGGAGGAGCAGTGCACGTAGAAGTATGACAGGAATGATTAAGTCTAGCATGTTTGAAGAAGAGGAGAGGGCTTTAATAGGGTGAGTTAGTTGAGAGCTTGGGGAGGAGTTGTAAGGTTGGGAGAGAGTTTGTAGTGGGTGTTAGGTTGTGTAACAGGAAGGAGAAGAGTTTGATGACTGGAGGGACCTGTGGTTAGGTGTAAAGGAAATTATATGGGGGATGGGTGGAAATGGGGGTGATAGGGGAGTGAAGTGAGCCCGAGCGCAGCAAGGGTGAACGGAGCAGGGCTACACTTGGGACAGAGGAAAGTACAATAAAAACAATTAGCCAGTACAACCCAGTGTCCAGGGAAGATAAACAGCCAGGTTTAAGGGCAATTAGACAAGCTAGATTCTAAAAGGAAAAAAGGTCTTTTCTTTTCTGTTTTTATTTTTCTTTAAAAACGGAGAGCTGCAGTTCACTGAGAAGTAGAAAAATAATGTAGTTATGCCAGGGGTTTTAGGAAAGGGACATGCAGTAAATCAGGAGTCAATAGAGTACTATTTAAAAAGGAATGGAATATGGCATATGTGAGCACACTACTGGGGATTCCTATGAAGCAAGTGCAAAAAAGCTAAGTCAAAAGATGGTGCCTTTCTACAACAGGTTTTTTGATTCCTCTGTAATTAAGCAGGAGTGGAAGGGAGAAGTGCAGGTTCAAGGTGGGGGAGGGGGATAGACACAAAGTAATACAAGGTTGTGAGCCATAAAAGCTGTACTAGGCCAACTGCTAAGAACACAGTCAGGGAAACAAAGCTCAGTCAATTCCAGGTCAGTGTAGTGCAGTATCTTCCTAATAACTAGAAATCTTGTGCTACTAATCTAGTACAGTGTGCTGAAAAAGATCACCACTTGTCTCTGTTTTGCTCCTTTCTCGACCCATTATTTTCAACTTGGTACAGTTTCCTTGTGTTTGTTTATATCATGACAATAACTCCTCTAATGTGCCTGTCTCTTCTTTTAAAATAATGCCAGGTAGTTGTCCTTAGGGATCATAGCGATGTGCTGTGTTTCTCATTGGCGTTTAATACCTATCAATAGGGCTTTTCAGATGTATTGTCCTATGGCGAAGTAGTGCTGCAGCCTTCTGGTTTCAGTGTTGTACTCTGTTGTGTAATGTCTCGCAACTTAAATGCCAGAACTCCCTATAACAGTGATTTGCAAGGTGTAAGCATGGCAGAGTGTAGCCAGGCCTGAAAAATATGTTGCTTGTAGCAACATGTTTCACAAAAACAGAGTATGACCTATTTCAGCCAGTCTTATTCACTAATGATTACACACACACACACATTTATTCTGCTTTAGGATAAATAAGTATTAAAACTCAGTATAACCTGGTTAGAGTCTTCCATTCCAAGATAACAGAAACTGAATCACGCACATTGTGTTGCTGGATAGAATAAAGAATTGCCAGTTTTATTTATATCCTTGTGAATCTCCAGTTTCTGGGATTTTAACTTTTTAAGGAATCTCGTATTGCTTGTTAAGTTTATGTCTGTTGACAGCTAGATGGTTGAGGACCAGTTAAAGAACAGTGGTTTCTAGAACTATTACAAGGGGTGGAAGTGCAAAACTATGTCCGTAGTTTTTAAATGACATGGAATTTGCTGTTTAAGCATAGAGACTATAATCTTAGGCTTCCAAAAGTCTGATGTAGCTCCTGATGTGATATAGCACTTAATGATATAAGATAATGGGAGATTTTTGGGGTGCACTACTGTTAGTAAAGTAAGGGGAACACTGTCTATACCAGTTTTACTTTCCAAGGCCAAAATCAGAGTTTAGGTTTGTTCTGTTAATGCTTGAGCAAGACTAAGTTTGGGCATCCCCAAAGAAGTGTAAGTATTTAAGCTCTGAGGACATCTGATAGATCCAGGTTGAACTATGTATATTCAGAGATGCAGCTGAAATTATTATTTAAGAACCTTGAGTTTGAATAAACACTGTTCAGCCTCAACAGAAGTTTGGTCTGATGCAATGTTTTCATTGATCAAGTTGGCAAAAATGTTACAAAAATCCTGTAATATTACTTCTCTAGTCCGTACTCAGTCTTTGAAGCTTTTGTTTGCATTTTACACAGGCTGACAGACTTTAAGTGGATCACCCTGTTATCCTGTGGATCAACAGATACTTTAAAAACTGCTAAACAGGCAGTTTTACCCTCACGAGAAGCAAGCTCCTTGAAACAGACCACTAAATGGCCTTTGCTTCCAAACTGGAACGTGTCAAGAAATATTATAAAAACTGGTAGATGTGGTATTGTGTGCCTCCAAGTCAGAGGCTTTTTATTCAGCAGAGTATTAGCCTAGTTCACAGCACACATAAAGCTTTAAAACCAGGAGCACCGTACCTGATTAAGTCTCCAAGGTTTAGAGCAAGTAAAATGAAGGTAGCTGATGCCAAGCTGTTACAAGATTTTGAGTATACTTCTGCAGTGCAGTACATGTAAAACCTAAGGTTTATACATAGCCTTTTAGAACTTTAAAGGATTGCCATCTGTTTACTCATTTTACAAACCAGAAATGTTATGACCTCTAGTGAAGGCAGAGAAGTAGATTATCAAAAGTTTATTACTGTTCATATTTTTCTTTATGAGCCCTGCATGACTTTATCTGTCTGAGTGTCAGTCAAACACGACATGAAGTGAAGGCTTAAAATGTGCTGTCAAACTATCACTCTCATGGAATTCTGTTTAAATCCTACCTATTTGCCTCATACCAAATGTTACTATCCACGTCTGCATCACCAGTAGAAACATGAAATTATATTTTCATGCCTGACAGCCCATCACTGATACTCCGGGATTGACTGAGCTGTTAATAAACCATATTCAGCTCATTACACAAGCTGACACTTAAAGTCCCTATGTTATTAGAAATGTGCACTGGCAAGGCCTGATCTTTTTAGAGATAGACTTGATTTAATTCCCCAGTAAACATGGTAAATCCACAAGGCAATGCTATTCCTTCTTTAATTACTATTTTCATACTTAGAGAGCTTTTGGTAACTTGCTTTTTTTTTTTCCTTTTCCTCTGTAGCATTTTGACTCAATGATAAATGAGAAAGATGAGCATAATACTGAAAGCATCACAAACAGAGCTCAGCAATGTCTCCCTTTTAAGATTACACATACCTGCATCCTCCAGTTTCTGAAACCAGACTGTATAGTCTAGCTGACCACCCCCCGACCCCAAGAATTGGAGTTCCTTTGTAACACAGACATGTCTTATACTGCTTGACAGAAAACGCTGAGCTACAATCTTTTATATGCTAACACCTTCAAAAAATGGACATCTTTTATTCATTTTTTAAACAGGTAAGCCCACTGTGAGCAAATTCTTTTCAAATGTGGTCCAGGAGCAAATTAGCATCAGCTGAGTTCTTCTAAGTCACACAGTATGCATGTGTGAAAGGAGGGAATCAAACCTACGAGTTTATGATAACGTTGGGAAGTATCTCATTGTCTTAAATCTATGGGCTATACTGCCAAGTGACATCATTTCTTCTTAAGCTATTTACCTGCTCTAGGAACTGAACTGTATGGGCAGGGATGTAATAGCATGAATGAATGACTCCGGTACATGTGGTTTCCAGCTTCAGCACAAACAGCAGAGCTGAGTTAAAATGGTATTGCCTTACAGCATTTTTTTTTTTTCTGAAGCAGGCACACATCAAAAGAGTTCTGACGTAATAGCAGTGGAATAAAACCATCAGCATCAGCCCCCTTTTACCCATTGGGGATGTCGTGTCAACTGTTGCCGTCTCTCTCTTGATTCACTGCCACTGTACTACCTACTGCAATGGTCATGCATGACTGTCACAGGTCTTCTGTCATGCAATCCATCCATCTCTTTGCTGGATGCAATTTTTCCTTTTACCATCTTCCTGGCTTTATCAAATCTTCTTCACCAGATCGTCTTCGGCTTTCCTGTACATGTGCATGAACCACCTTAACCTGTTCTCTTTATCTTTCTCTGCAATTGGACGTACTTCGGCTTCTAATCTGATTACATCATTTCTTTGCTTGTCCCACAGTGTGCATCCTACCACCAATCTCAGGCACTTCATCTCCATCACCTCTAGCTTTCTCAGTTGTTTTGCTCTCAGTTCCCAGGTTTCTGAACTATACAATAGTACCGGTCGCACCACTGTTTTATACAGCTTATTTTTCAGCTTCTTTGGCTTTCTTCTCCCAAGCACTATTTATGTCCCTCTATGCCAGTTGGCTGCAGTTCCTTTGATTCTAGCTTTGACATCCTCATTCAAACTTCCCTTCTCCTCAACCACCCCTCCCAGATACTTGAAGATGTTAACTTGTTTCACTACTTTTCCTTCTATCCTTCTATGTCAGTTTTCAGCTTCTTCTGATTTCCCCCATTTGCTGCCATGACAACTGTCTTGTCTGTACTCATTTTCATCCCCTGTTCCTTTAGTTTTGCATTCCATTCCCCTATTGTTCAGAGACTGCTTGTAAGGGCACATCATCTGCATACAGCAGCTTTGTTGATCTGTCCACTCCACCCTAATTGCTAAAGTGGTCCATCACCAATATGAACAGCAGCAGGCTCAGAGCTGAACCCTGACACGTACTCACCTCCATTGGGAACCCCTCTATGAGTTCGAACCCTGTATGTATTCGTGTTACAGGGTCCTTGTACATAACTAGAGGTGGAAATAGTTCAACTGGGCATTCCTAGACTTGGAGAAAGCATATGATAAGATTTCAAGAATGCCAATTTAGGCAGTCCTGTGATGGTACAAAGTCTCAGAAACATTGGTAGAATTAGTGCATGTTATAATGTAGTAGTAAGTAATGAGTGCCTAGTCTGGTTAGTTCCCACAGTTATTAAGTTTCATATACTAATTACTCAACAGCTACGTCATCCTGTCTAGCTTCAAAACTGCTTTGTGTCTGCCTTATGTATATTTCAGATCAGTATCCTAGACCTTGCAGACTACAGACTGGATGAAGTTCTCCCTGAGTGAATTCAACTTACTGATGCTGAACTCACTGAGCACTGCTTTCTGTAGGAGTGTTAGCAGCACAACAGGTAGCATAGTCACCTTTGGTGCAGAAGGCTGTGTGTTCTATTACCCCACCACATAGCTGGATTACTGACACTATAGTGCAGCAAAAGGGGGATGCTGCACTTCTGATGAGACATCAAACCAAGGCTCCATCTACTTGAGTTGGTGGTAGCTCAGGTGGATGTAAAAGATTCCATGGCAACTATCAAAAATAGTAGGGAAAGGTCACTGATACTCTGGCAAATTTCCCCTAGTGGTATAAATACCATCTTGGGTCTCCCCTGAAAAGAGGCTACTAGCCTAGTAGGACTAACCCATTCAAGAGTTTCTTAGTCATGATTCTTTCGCTTTCACGGATATCCCTTTTCTTCACCTTGTTGCAACTGTGAGGTTAGTATATATATATATATATATATATATATATATATATATATATATATATATATATGTGTGTGTGTGTGTGTGTGTGTGTGTGTGTGTGTTTAGGGGAACGCTGACTTGCCCCCACATGGGATGCTGAAGACTTGTTCTTCTCCAATAAAAAGTTTACATTTAATTTTTTCATTGGATACATTCCCAGTCAGCTGGGTTCAGCAAGTTGGTTCTTCAACGAGTGATAACTCAACTACCCATAGTGGAAGCTTTCAGATTTTCTGATGATTGGAACACCATAAGACTATAACACAGGTGGTTACACATACGTTCACCCCTGTCAGTGGGAATATAAATCCTTCTGTTAGCCTTAAGCTATCTCTTTGCAGTCTTGAATCCGTGTCCACCTGCTGTTACAAATCGATTTTGCTGATAGATGACCCTGTCTTGGACACTGCTGTCTCCTTTCAGATATCTGAAGGGTCATATAATGCTCATTCCCACAAGCTCTATTTATGTGCACATTAAATGCCATTACTCTATCTTCACCTTGACTTTTTTTTTTTTTTGCATATTGTTTACTACATTATCTGCCTTTCTCAGGGTTTCAGTTACCTTATTTATGTCCCTAAAATACACAACCAGATTCAAAAATGTAATGCTGAATAGGGCTAGTGTGAATCAGAACTGCAAGCATAATACAAAGTCATCAGTTCACTTGGGTCTCTGAACATGTTTGAGATGGTAATAATATTTATGATAATAAGAAGGTACAATACAAACAGCACAAATGTGCTACCACTGTTCAGAAACAAAGAGATGTCAAAAAGGTGTAAATATTTCCAAGAAAAAGTATGTTGCTCTGCCATTAGTATTATCAGAGGAAATATATACAAATATTACAATAATCTCAACCACAATAAGTGCATATGAACCAAAACAGGTATGAAAGCAGGTATGGTATCACAGAAATTAATCCAGATACCATTGCACAATAGAATTATAAATAGCCTAGACAAACAGCGGAACTGTGATGTGGCTCATTAGGTATGACAGTGGTGTCCTTTACCATTATTCACTTTGTACATATAATAGGTACACAGCTCTGTTCTGCATGCTATTACACATCACAGAGTTATAGCCAGGATTTTTTGGAACTGTACACCAACTGCCAGAATATAGCTCTACCATCGCCTAAGTGTAACATGCAACCCTGTATGTTCCCACCAATGTGATTGGGGAATACAGTCATTCCTATTAATGTGGCACTCAGATGGCAGGATGCCACGCAATGTGAAGTCAACAGTTTTGACACCAATGCGGTTTGAATCCAACCACTGCAACAAAGGGTAAAGTAATAGGAAGAAAGTACACACAAGTCTATTTTAATAATAAAGTCACAAAATACAACCTGGCCCCAGGAGCATAACAGGAATATGCACCGATGCCCTGGGTATGGTCTTTCAACTTTCTCACCTAGACTGAGCTATGCACAGGCCATTAAAAGAGCTGAATCTTTCACCAAGCACCACCAGGCCCTTTTTTCATCAATCTCTATTTCTGTATCTTTGAACCAATGTTTTCTAGTGCCCCTTTATCCGGGGTAATTGCCTTTCACATAAATTATTCTCACACACACATACAGACAGACAGACAGACACACACACACACACACACACACACACACACACACACAGACACAAACACACATGCATACACACACACACACACACACACACACACACACACACACACACACACACACACACAGTTCCCACAGAAGTCTAAAATAATTCCCCAATTCCTTACATCTTTCTTCCTGGCATGGCAGTGCCACCACTCTGGGTTAAGGTCAGAAACACCCAGTTATCTGTTGCTCTTAATCAAGAGAAATATAAACACACCAAATAATATCTGTTCACTAGTAGCAGGCCTAAGCAATTTAGTGGGAGTTGGGACACACAGCTTGATAACCAACAGTGTAAATAATGATTAACTTCTTCTAGGATAACTAGCGGTGCATAAATGTGATAAGTGTGTGCATGTTTGTGTGTATAGATAGACAGAGATACAGATAGAGGAGTACTATAAATTATCAAAACAGCATTAAATCAACAGTACAAATATCAACAGAAAAATATCTAAACTCTAAAACATCTAAACACCAAATATTGACAAAATCTAACCATAAACAAACCCCTGAACCCCACACCCCCTGCTAATTATAAATTCCAACTCCAAAGTTGCACAATAGTGGGAAAAGGGCATCAACCCTTCCCTAGTATAACTTCAACTTTGTCAAGAAATGCTTAGAAGAACATATGGGCATCAGTTACAAGAGCATACATGAAAATTATTTAAATAAAGAATACAGTGCAAATACAGTTTAAAATATATGCAGGTTAACTAACGCAGATAAACAATATAGAAGGCAATTAAAATAGACAGAATACAAACACTCTCCTTCTCCTTAATATTAAACAACTCTGACCCAACAAAAACTGTGTTACCACCGGCCATGGTCACAAAATTGGACACCAAAGTGAAGCAAATATGTTCTTTATTCTCTCTAGCGCCTCGGTGTTTCCACCTTCAAGGAATATAAAATAAAAATTAAAATAGACAGGATGCATAAAGAAAAAAACTTAAGCTCTAGCTACCTAAGTTCCATGTCTATAGTTTACTACAGAAATACTGTCCATAAATTAATAACTACTACTAACAGATTGCTCCACCACAAACAAAACAACTTCATCTCTTCCATATACTTGCATATATGGTTATATACAGTGTTTTTCCCCTAACCCCCAGTGTTCATCACATGACATCACCTTGTTGACACTGGGAAAAAAGAACAAGTACCAAAAGCAGCTTTTTTGTTTTTCATAGTAACAATAGAATTTGCCAGTACACATCCAAGTATGCTTCCCCTGAATGGTTTAGTAATATTCAAGCCATTAAGTCCATTAGAGACTGCAGTGATTACATCTCAAAAGAGAGATAGTCTCTGCTCTTTTTAAATCACTAGAGAAGGCAGCAAGAATGAATATCTAATATACTTCAGAAGACATTCTATCCTTTATATTCAAGCAGACAAAAGTCAGACATTCCTATGCCATTCAGCAAAAACTGCAAGAAAAATCCAACCAAGCTAGATTTTTGATACCTTAAACTACCTGTAATAGGGGCCCATGGGATGTATGCAAATGATCCCTTAAGGACATCAAGTGCTGCAGCTACATGGCTTCTGAACGTCCATGACTTTTTACTTTTTAAGTCTTTACAGTTACATTCAGGACAACAAAACCAAATCCCATTAGTACAGCCAAACTATCTACTTAAACTGTGCTGACAAGATCAATAAAAAGGTCAAAACATGCATGTCCACAATAAGTGAGGTTTGGCTTTATATTTATGGCTATGGCTCAGTGAGATTCTTTACTAAGAAGATGAGAGATCCTATAAGTGAGCCTAAGTTGAGAAAAAGTCTTTTGGAGTTGGGATTCAAAATGGTTATGAAAGAACAGATGGTTGGTCAAAAAGAAAGTCTAGCTTTCTTTGTTCAGACAGGAGAATGAGAGGAGAATGTGTAGGGTGAGTAATAGTAAAGGTGTGTGGGTGGTTAAGCTTTTCATAAGTGCCAACAGCATCAGGGAGATTTTGTGAGATTTAACAATTTGTTTATTTTCATGGAGCCAGTTCTGGATGGTTATCAAGTCAGCCTGAAGGTTTTTTTTTTTTTTTGTAGATAGGAAGAAGACATATTCCCTTTAAGGAGAACAATATCATCAGTGTAGAAGAGACAGTTAGGATGAGAAACATCCCAGGGAAAATGGTTAAGAAAGAGTGAAAAGAGAAGTGGACCCAGTACAGAGCCTTAAAGGACACCCTGGCTGCAAGAACCTGAGATATTGGTATTATTAGGTCCAAGGAGAGTTAAAGGTATGTTGGAGAGATAACTTCTGAACCATTACAGGACATCAGTAGAGAAACCTGTCTCACTAAGTTTGTAAAATAGAAAAGCATGATCAACAGTATCAAAGGCTTGAGCTTTCCAAGATGACTACACACTAATCAACAGCTTCATTTCACCTCCCCCAGTGTGGGAAAACAAACTGATAGATAAGGGCCAGTAATTGTGTCTGTTTTAGTAAAATACAGTTACTGGCTAGTAACCACACTACCTGGATACCAGCAGGCCAGGTTTGGAGCATACACACAATATGTCCTTTTAATTAACAACTCCTGCTGTGGAATACCAGTCACGTTACTTGCCTGTTCCTTCCAGTTTCTTTAGTCTGAAAGAAAATCAACTAGAAAAAGGTGAAGAGAAAACACTGAATGGGAAGAATCCTGCAGCTGTTCGGTAAAAATCAGCACAAGCTCAAGCTTTGGTACAAGGGATGGATTTCAGTAATTTAGAGGGAAAATAAGTCAAACATGTTCAGAGCAGATTAAAATAAATGAAACATTGAAGAGTATATCAACTCAAATGACAAAACGCTGGAAAAAATTGAAAAAGCTTTAAACAGCTATTCAGGTGAACTAATAAAATTGCAAACATCAGAGGTCGAAATGAAGAAAAGGCTGGCTGAGTAGGCTGAGTATGAGAAGAAGATCTGTTACAAAAAATAGCAGCATGAGAAGACAAAGCACACAAGGAAACCTGAGATTTTCTGCATACTAAAGAAACTGGAAGGAACAGACAAATAAGTAACTTGACTGGTATTCCACAGCAGGATTTGTTAATTAAAAGGACATATTGTGTGGCTCCAGACCTGGCCATGAAAAAGCAGCCAAGACCTGTATTACTAAAGATGCAATCATACCACATAAGGAGTTGATCCTGACAAAACTGTGGCAGAAGGGCAAAATATTAAAAAACTGGAGTCAGTAGATTGCCTGTAGAAAATTATTATTCGCTGTATACCATGCAGAAGAGAAGGAGTTTTATCCCAGGGGAATGATGAGAATCAGGTGTGAGATTCGAGCTGCTGTATCCTGCTTTCTTCAGAATATTTTTCCTGGAGGATCAAAGTAAATTTTGACACAGAACAGGCTAAGGAAAAAATACAAAAGTTTATCCAATAATAAGTGAGCCATCAAACAGAAGAGGATTCTGTTTCTCGTTAAAAATAAAGCTCATAGAGATATTTTGCCAGTGAAACCTTCCCCAGTGTTGCAAAAGAAAATGCTTTTGACTCAGAAAAAAATCACAGAGAACTACTAGAAGAATCAGGAGTACCTCCGACTTGAACTACAGTCTTGGGTTGGGAGATGGAGATGAACAGGAAGAAGGGAATCAATACTGAACTTGACTATAAAGAATCAATCACATTTCTGAACTATGGCTTTACAAGAAAAAGAGGCTGAAAAGGATTAGATTTTTGTTGACTTTGTTAAACTTGTGGGAGATCTCAGAGGCATGTGTCCCACTTCATGTCACTGATGTTTGGAAGGACATTAAGAAAATAAAAGAGAAAGTAGCTGCAAGTAAAACCATTTTTCTTCTTAATAGTAGTTGTCTAAAGCATTTCATGATATAAATTGCATGTCATATAGAAAAGCATTTTAGTGATTGTTGTGCGTGATGAAGATACTGAAATAAACATTTTTTTCTTTAATTTTATTTTTTCTTTACTTTTAAGAAATGTAGACATTACAATGTAAAAAGAGAAGAAAGACTGGACAAAGACACTTTTGAGTTAATGGACTGTAATCTTGGACTGTTGTGGTGGGAGATGGGGTGTAAAGAGTACCAAATATTGTATAATATATGTAGAGTTGAAATGTTTTCTTTCACTTTTGGATAGGTAAATGTCTGGATTAATATCCTTGTCTTAATCTAAAGACAAGTTTTTGTTTAAGAAGTGTGTTTTTTAAATGAGAAACCACAATGTTATGAATAATTTTCTTTTAACAAATAAATGTTAAGTGTTGGTTGAGATGACTAAAGGTGAAGGCAATAAATCAAGAAGTCTAGACATTGTTTACTGAGAGAAATGTAAAATTGAAAGGTACAAGGGTGAGCAGTTCAGTAAAAAATAAAGTTTGAAATTATTGGAAGTGAATAAGAGATAATAGTTTTTCTGGTAACTAAATACTTTAATATGTTTACTAGACCAATGTATAATTTAAATGTCAATGTATGTATGTTCAGTCTCACTAATCAATAGCAAACAACAAATATATCCCCACGATATCCAGGTGCCTCTGTAACAGCAAAAGAGTCCAGTCACGAAAAACAGGCAAAGGCAAGGCTCCAGATTTTCCACCTTTTTAATAAAAGAACACACAGACACAAGTGCTTTCACAATATTGCTTCTTCAGGTGTATGGATGGAATCTAAATGACACCATTTTTATACCATTCAATTTGGTCACATGATTAATCATTCAGCTCTTAAAGGTAAAACTACTTTAAAACTACTTATATCATGACTTGAATGAACTTGCATTGAATAATGTTATTGATGAGAATCTACACAGGTATTTTGTAATGCCAAATCCTACAATTCTCATAATACAGGGGTCACCCAAAGTACATAAAAATATGCAAAATCCTCCCATGAGGCCAGTTGTAGCTGGACAAAACTGGTGCACTGAGCCAATATCTATATATTTAGAGAAGCATCTTTGTCCATTGATTAGTGAGACTGAACATATACTGAAAGACACAGAACATTTTGTTAGGGACCTATATGATTTCCCAAAGAAAGGCAAGGTACCTGGGAATTGTATTCTTGCTACATTAAATGTAGTGTCACTGTTCACAGTAATACAGAATGAGGCAGGAATTGGCAGTGTAAGCAGGATGATGGAGAATAATCCTAAATAGACAGGGTTGAAGTTACAACAAATGCAAGCACTTCTAAAGCTAGTACTGAAGAACAATATATTTATGTTCAGGAATAGGATATACTGGCAATGCAATGGGGTCACGATGGGAACATCAAGTGCCAACAGTTACGCCAATGCTGTATTGGCCGAATGGGAGGTAGAGAACATACTTAAAGGTCCATTTCAGAATAATATTCTGTTTTTTCGGAGGTTCGTGGATGACCTGTTTATTTTATGGGATGGGACAGTAGATGTATTATTGGCATTTGTTCAATTCATAAATCATACTACACAGTTTCTTAAATTTACTTTAAACTGGTCTTTCAGAGAAGTGAATTTTTTAGATGTTACCATTTTTAAAGGACAGAATGATGAACTTAGTGTTAAGTTATATAGGAAGGGCTCTCATGTCAATAGTTTATTGAGTAGTGAAAGCATGCACCCCAAATATATATTTAGGAACGTAATACAAAACCAGTTCTACAGAGCATCTAGATTGAATGCCAGTGATAATGATTTTATACAACAAGCAGATAAGACAGCAGTCGAACTGATAGAAAGGGGTTATGACTCACAGATTATAGAGCAAAACGGAATGCAAATAAAGAGGCTAAAACAAACGAGAGCTAAGCCCTACTTTTCTGATGCACATGTGATTGTTAGTACAGTTAAAAGAAATGGACAGGCATCTGATAAACTTAATATATGCCTCAGTTATTCTAGAAATATAACACAGTACATGGAAATTATCAATAAGCACTGGAGTATTTTGACCACTGACACCCACATGAGGAAATATATAAATTCAAAACCACAATTTTCGTTTAAAAATAAGAAAAACTTGAAAAGAAGACTGTGTAGCCCAAGGGACTCTGTAACATCCACAAATGACATAGGGATTAAACCCTGTGGGAAATGTCAGGTGTGTGTGTATATGGCTAAAGATATGTTTGTGTTCAGACATCCAGACAAAGGGGAATTATTTGACATCAGATTTGGTGCAACATGTAATAGTTTGCACGTAGTGTACCTTGCTGTGTGCCAAGCATGTAATAAATTTTATGCTGGCAAAATGGACAGACAGTTTAAGGATAGGGTAAGAGAACATTTGTACCACATTAGGAAAAAGAGTACATTCAATGCACTAGCAAAACATGTCAATCAAACTGCAGAACATCATTCATTTAAATTCATAGTTCTGTGGAAATGCTTAGAGAACCCAAGAGGAGGTGATATCCGAAACAGGACTGAAGAACTGGAGGCAGAATGGATAGTGAGACTGAGAGCTGATAAAGGACATGGCCTTAATGACCATGTATCCTTAAGACCTGTACTCTAAAAAGATCATTATGTAGATAAAAAAAGGAGGATGCATGTTCTGTTGTTAAAATACATTTTAAAGTAGTTTTACCTTTAAGAGCTGAATGATTAATCATGTGAACAAATTAAATGGTATAAGAATGGTGTTATTTAGATTCCATCCATACATCTGAAGAAGCAATATTGTGAAAGCACTTGTGTCTGTTTATTCTTTTATTAAAAAGTTGGAAAATCTGGAGCCTTGCCTTTGCCTTTTTTATGATTGGACTCGTTTGCTGTTACAGAGGCACCTGGATATCATGGGGATATATTTGTTGTTTGCTATAATTTAACTGTGTTTAAAAATAGCGAGTACCCTTTTTCTTAAGGTTAAAAGTTAATGTTTTCTGAAAACATATACATATGGGAAGGGAATAAAGACAAGACAAGAACAGAAAGCAATTAGTGTAAGTAGGAGCACAGGCTATAACATGCACTTTAGCATAGATAACCTTAATTATATGTTAGTTAATGCCTGTGGGTGCAGTTGTTGATTTTGGACAAAAAACATGTACCCATGAATTGCTACATAGGTGGCAAGTACACTAAACACCGAAAGTGTGATGAGAGACTTGGGGACACAGGTGGACAGTGGTCTCTCCTTCGGTAACCACATCACCACAACAGTCAGGAAATCCTTCTATGTGGCACACCACATCACTAAGGGATTTTCATCTAGAGGAGGTCATTGTCCCACTGTACTCATCCCTCATTAGATCCATTATAGAGTACAATGCCCCATTTGGTATATACCTCACAAGACATCTGCAACAGCTGGAAAGGCTGCAGAAATACCTCACTAAAAGAATCACAGGCTAAAGCAGATGCCCTATGCTGACCATCTAAAAAAACTCCAGCTATACTCTGGCATATTGCCTACTCAGAGGCGATCTCTGCTTAACATACAAGGCCATGTCAAACCCTGAGCTGTTGGACATGCTCCACTTAAAGAAATCCCAATCCCTCAGAGCCCCATGCTCCAGGGATCTAAACCTTGTCATCACAATGAACAAAACATGCTTACCCAGAGACTCATTATACTCTGGAATAGACTGCCCATACATGTCAAGCAGAACGCCTCCTTGGCCTTCTTCCAAAGGAACCTTGACGATTGGATGGGAGATAGGAAATTCACCCAGGGATTACGTCAGTCGCCCTGCTAGACAGGGGTCCAGGGAAGTAAATATTGTGAGAAGAAATATCCAGGGAATTGTTATGGCTAGGCTTGTATAGGCCCCAGGGCCGATAGTCTAGTACCAACCTATGAACCTATATGCATTTAATTGAAAGCTTTGACACATATCCAGCAACTATTTCAGATCATGTTCCAGTAGCAGCTAGGATAGAAATGCAGGGTAATGACGTACAAAGGTGACACTGGCACTTCCTCAGCTACCTGTTAAAAAGAGAGGAATTTAGGGAACAGATAGTGGAAATTGTTCAAGAGTTATTAGGGAAGATAGAAATTTCTTCAGAAGTTATAGCTATTGAGTAAGATAATTTAAAATGGGGTTTAAAAATTGGATAGAGGTAAAAGAAAAAGTGATATGGTTAAGAAGTAACAAAACTTATTTAGAGGGGCTGACAAAGGCTGAAGTATTGCAGAATGGGGGGATCTCACAGAACAAGAAAAATGCTAAAGGGAAAAGAAGGGAGTACCAAGATAATATGCATAAGTTTAGAAAGATTGCTGTTAAGCAACTGCTTTTTTGATAATAACTCCTGAACTCAAAAACTTTTAGCATAACAACTTAGGCAACAGAATGTAGAAAGGGTTGTTGCCAAACTTAGGAAGCTTATAACAGGAAAAATAAGCAGAGATCATGTAGAGGAATTAGGGGTATTTCTGAAATGTTTTGAAAAAATTGTATACAGCAGAGGAATGTGGAAATCATAAAAAGCACTAATGGAAATATTTATGCAAGACTTACCTATATCAAGATTAGAGGTAGATGAAGCTCATCAATTAACAGTTAAGATAGGAGGAGATAAGATATAAATGGTGTTGTATAATCAATCTGCAGGAAAGTCTCCAGGAATACATGGTATTCCTGTGGAAGCTTGGAAGCCAGGAGGGAAGAAAGTGATAAAAGATCTGGGAATTTTTTTAACAGTATTTTAAAAGGAGGGGAAGCACCTGTATCCCAGAAGAAAGCTGCTGTGGCTATAATACCTAAAGATGGCAAAGACCCATCAGACCCAGCTTCATATAGGCCCACTTCAATTGTAAATCATGATTGTAACGTGTTTAGTTAAAAAATAATGCTGCTTTTGGTGGGTCTTGATACAGAGAAAGCATTTGACAGAGTAAGCTGAGATTTTATGAGCAGGGCAATGGAAGAATTTGCATTTCCGGATACAATAACAAGATTAATTAGGAGTATATGTGAGGAATTGGAGGCAATAATTAAAGTGGGAGGCTTTCTCTCTGATAAGTTGTGCCTGAACAGAGGAACCAGGCATGTGTGTCCTCTTTCCCCTATTTAGAGCCATCGGCAAAGAAAACAAGGGACTCAGAAATTCAAGGATATAACTGGTATGGTAATCAAAAAAAGTTGACTTTATCTCCAGACAATATTATTTTGTATCTGATAACACCAGAAAATGGCATCTCAGTGTTGTGGAACTTTCTGCCACACTTTCAAGTCTTTTCAGGACATAAAATCAATGAAGACAAAACAAAGGCTATAGCTGTAAGCTATGTACCTACACATGAACTGGTTCAAAACTACCCATATTTATGGGGACATGATAAATTGACGTATTTAGGAGTACAGGTTAAAAAGGATTCTGTTATGGCAGCTAAGGATATGTGTGGTAAGAAACTAAACAAAAGATATTAAAAAACTGATGAACTGGATGCTCTTGTTTATGGAAATGGATTGCCAGATGCAAGCACTGAAAATGTTTTGTCCCGTTAGTTTTATATGCAGGTTAGGCATATTTTTATCAACCAAAGGAGAACCTGTGGACAGTAATTAATAAAGGGTTGAAGGATTTTATCTGGGAGGAGAAGAGGGCAAGGGCCAGGTGGGATAAGTTAATCCTTCTAATAGATCAAGACGATTTAGGATTATCTGATTTGAAGGGATATTTTAAAGCTACAGTTATTGCTCATACCAATAGCACAAGCAGAAAGCTATAATTCAAAGCAGAAAGGGATGATGATTAAGTGGGGGGAATTCAAGAAATAAGGAGAGAAAGTAGGATTTTGGATGCAGATCCTTAATGAGACTACAGTAGAGAGTTGATTATCCAAACTAAACGGGACCTAGGGGAGTTTGGGGAATCAAACATACACTGAACCAGATAAAAAAATTTTTAAATCTTTTATCTACATACAGGGAATACACTTTTCAAGCATTCATTGATTCCAGTGGAAAATAAAGAATATTTTTTCACACACGAGCAGGCTACCAGCTCAGAAAACATGCACAAGCAAATATGTATAACGTTTGCATATTCAAACTTTATGATTTTTCCTACCTGAAAACTTTGGAAGGCTGCGTTCGGATAATTGACATTTCTGATAACATTCAGATAATCAACTCTCTACTGTAATGATAGCCATACAGAATATTATATGCATAAAGTATCAGAACATATTCTAAGCACTAAGCCAACACAAGAATTGAGAAAGAAGATTCTGCCAGTAGGGATAACTGCAATTAGGGTTAGAGAGAATAGGCAAGAGGGGGTTGGGATTTACTGAAGGAAACTGGCAAAGGAGCCAAGGTATTGGAAGGAAATAACTAGAGAGGGAAGGTAATAGAATATAAAGAGGCCAAGAAGACATTTGGACTGCAGCCTAGAAACTGCCTTTCCTAGCAGAAATTGATATCATGGTATAGACAAAGAGAAAAGGATAGGGGAATCCTAAGTAAAATACCTGCTCTGGTACAGGTTTTAAATGAATCTAGAACAGAAGCTGCTGTCAAAAAAGGACATTTAGTACAACACATAAAATATTGCATGATAACTATGGGAATCAATCGGAGGATGTTAGAAAATATTGGGAAGAGAGACTGGATAAGCATTTCACAAGTAAAAAAATGGGAAGACATATGTATGATTCCTAAATTTGCAACAAAGTCTAGAAGATTTAAGATTTTTGCTTGGAAGTGCTTGCATAGGTATTTTTATATCCCAGAAAGACTCCAAAGAATTTTTCCTCAGGTAGATGATAAATGTTGGAGGTGTGATGGGGAGAAAGAGGTGACTGGGGACATACGTTTTAGGAGTGTAATGAATTGGCAGACATTAAAAATTCTTTACAGAGTACTCTGTCAGAAATATTGAGTGAGCAAATGGGGTGTAATAAAGGAAATTATTTCTTGGGCTGGGATACAAGACCTGAATTGCCTAGATGTAGTAAGGCCTTGTTAAGTTTAATTCTGCTGGCTGCCAAAAAGCAATTACCAGGAAATGAAAATCAAAGTCTAAGCCAACTGTATCTGAAGTAGTGACCACTGTAACAGAGACAGAAGAACTGGCAGTAAGATCTTTAGAAATGGGTAGGAGCAAATTACATAAAAATAGAAATTGTGGGAACAATATATGCAGAATAATGTTTTGAAAGAGTGAAGTTTAAGCGAAAGCAGGAACTGATCAATTTATGTAATGCTGAATTGATAATAATTGTATAAAAGGATGTATGTGATGTATACTGTTTGTAACTGTGAACATGTTAGCATGGTTTGTTTTCTTTTACATAAATCTATGTTTGCCTATTTCTTAAGTGATAATTCAATAAAGGTGTTAAAGACAGTATTAAAGCTTTGCTGAGACCGAAAAAGACAATGCCAGCAATTTTGCCCTGTTCCATGTTTGAGTAAATCTGTTCAGTAAAGGAAAATATAGCAGTGGTTGTGCTGTAGTTGGGACAAAAGTCATGTTCTGTCTGATTGAGAATATCATACTTGGCGATGTAATAAAGTATTTGATAATAGATTATTTTTTCAAGAATTTTAGTGAGGGTCAGAAATTAGAGATTGGACAGCTGCCATTAGCTGTGATGGGGGTGGATACTTTGGGAAGTGGAATGATAAGTGCATGTTTAAAGCTGTGAGGCAGAAGACCAGTAGAGAGGGTTAGGTTAAAGATGAAGGTCAGACATTTACAGAGAAATTTTCTACCACAGCTAAGAAGTTTTGGGTGAATGGTGTGGAAGAAGGCTTTATAAGAGTAGTCTGTTATCTGGCAGGTTTTTTTTCAAGGAGAGTGATGGAGAACAGTGGTGGGATATAAATAACTACAATGGGTAATTTAACATGCCCTCCAAGAAGTGGTTCAACCAGTAGCCAGTTAGGGTCACTATGAGAGTTAGGGAAAGAAGATGGAAGGGCCAATAGGAAGGAACAAGAAACAAAGTGAGAAGTAATAGGAAGGAGCAAACTGATAACTCGCTCTCTTGTTATAATAAGTATGAAATTTGTGGGGGGTATAGTGTCAGATATTTATACTTTGTGCTGTAGAGCTACAGAAAATGCTTTGTGATAACTAGCAAAACCAAGCGTTTCAAAATGCACTTCCGGGCCATGCAGCAAAAGATGTTATACATATCTGGCAGTAGAATCTCATATATTCCATTTATCTGACTTGCTTCCATTTTCAGAAATGGGATTTTTCTTACTTTTGTAAGAACGAAATATATAGGGAAAGGGCAAATGCAAAATATGAAAAGAAAATATTTTTTTCATATTTTGCCCAATGCAAAAATACATAATATATCATTTTAAAGTGAGATGAATGCTGAATAATTTCTACACTGACAATATTCTCCTAGCATTTTTTGTTTTAATGTTATTCATATTAGCTTGTTAACAAATGTGGAAATTAACGTGTACATCTTTTTTTGCTCATTATCAAAAACTTAAATATTTATATGTGTAAAAACTTCTTGATTTTATACAGCTCTGTATGGTGACCAGCTTTTATGCTTATAGTACTCTAAGATATTGTTTGGTTTTTACAGATATTCATTTTTTTTTTACTTTTATCAAATGAACTGAATATAAAATGCAGTATTATAAAACAGTTGCTTTAAGAATTAGTGCACAGTGTTACATGAAATAGTACAATGCATAGCAATGCACAGGGAGGAGATGATTGTGACACACAAGTTGCATGAAGGAGCTTCTGGAGAAAGAGTGCAGTATGCATGCTATGCAAAAGACTGCAAAGTAGTATGCAAATGAGCATCAATATGTTGATGAGAGCCGTCGTGTACACAAAAGGCAAAGTCAAATATGGTGGAGTGATCCTGAGACTTATAAGTTTAGACTGAAGAGCTGTGATGCTCTTCTGTTCTGAACACCAGGATTTTCTGGAGTACAGGAGATTCTCATGGGAGCAGCATCAGAATTAGCTGAGCAACATGTGATAGTGGCTCTTTTTGGAGCTGATATCCATAATGTTGCATATCATCACCCTCTACATTGCCGATGGATCCACCAGCAGCTGAAATACCATCACCTCCACAAATAGGACATTGTCAACCACTACCATGTAGACAGAGCCACCATATGGGAGTTAATAGCCACCACATATGGAATCAAGGGGGAGGTGTGGAGTGTCTGCCCCAGTGAACATGAACGTTTGTGTAGTGTTAGCCATCCTTACTATGGGGAATTTTCAGCATCTGAGTGGGGAAACAAGAGGAGTTTTACAAGCACTGGCTTTTTGAATCTTACACCATTTCCATGAATTGATGGTATAGCATGTATTGGCACATCTATAGTTTCCACAAACAGCATAGAAATAACTACCACTGTGCAGACACACTACAATATAGTTTATTTTCCTGTGATCCTGGGGTCAGTGATTACACCATTACTGTCATCAAGATCCCACCTGCTCCAAAGGCTGTCTGGTATAAGAAACAAAAGGGCTTCCACTCTTGTCACCTGTCAGGTGAGGTGCAATACAAGGGTAGTTCCCATGATTCCCACATTTGGCTCAAATGTGACTTCTACCAGCATTTCATGTGGAGTAACTTTCCATAGGATCATCTAGCTGATAGCTATCCAGTCCTGGATATGCTGTTCCCACGGCCATAAGGAGTAAGTCACTGTGTTGCAGGTGATTCAGGATATGCACTGGAACTGTGGTTGATGATCCCTATCCAAAGCTCCCAGACTATGATGTAGATAGCATACATCACCTTGCTGTCACATATATGAATGTTGCCAAAAGTGTTTTTGGACTTCTTTAAGCATACTTCCACTATCTGGATAGATTAGATGGCATGTTGCAGTATACAGCTGAGATAAGCAGTAAATTATTCATGGTGTTTAGCATATTACACACCATGGCAGTATACAAACAGATACAACTTGGGAATATTACAGTATTGCTTGAAAGTCCTGTGGCAGCAGTAAAAGGAGTCAGGTGATGAGTCATTGGTGGAACCAGCTGCAGCAGTATCCTATGCAAGGCACAAGCAAGTACAACACGTAGTGATGATGACAAAGAAGGAGCATAAGGTCCACCATCATTCTTGGACTGTGACAAGGACAATATATAATTAAACTGATGTCTGCATTAACATATCCAGGCAATGCATTATAGTACAGTAACAGGAAATGCTGTGTATCAGGCTTTATCGTACCCACACATTGCAGAGGGTTGGCCACGGCACAGTCAACATAACTAGCATAAGTGGGAGGGGGTACAGTGACAGGCGATGGCAAACGTGGTAGCCATGCAAGTGGGTAGCAGGTGGAGAGGAGGCAAGGACCACATTATCCAGTTTTGTGGTGACTTTTCCATGGCATGAATGTTGATCAGGTATACCATGTGGCCTTTATTGTCAGGGCTGGATACATCCTGTACAAGGGATAGCACAGCAGTTCAGGAACATGTACAAGAACCCTTCTGTGGTCCCAACATGTGGGGAGGCAATAGAAGGATGGCATCCATATCCCCATGAATGGCCATATTTTGGTGCAATGCTCAGTAGTCCAAAAGGGGATAGGGATGGTATTGAAAGGTGGGACCCAGAGCAGCTAGTCAAGCTTGGCATACTGTGGAAGACCCAGATGAGCATGGGCCATGTCCATGAGGTTGGCCAAGCTTAGCAGTGGGGCAGACATAACCAGAATGACAATTATATAGTCCCTGGAACAGCATGTGCCATTTTTGTAAGTCTGGTCTATAACTGAGTACCTCACACCCAGACCTCTACATGGCTGTGGTGAGCATTTGCCAAGATTCTCATGGATGTACCAGTGGATGCTAACTAGGCCATCACTACATTCCGAAGGCATGTGGGCTCCAAGCTCTCAGCAGGCAAATATGCTCCGTGTCTATCTTTGTGCAGTGCAGGTCATCCCACAGTCCATGCAGTGGTTGCACTTCATCACACAGGCCATAGAGAACACTCACCATCTCTGCCATCTGCACCTAGATCTGTTACCTGCAAATCCTCTATCTGATGCCATGGAATGACCCAGGATAATGGTATCTATGGTCACCTACACAGCTCTCCTGCTTTTGGAGGAACAGAGCACAAGGACATGGCCCATTACTAATGTGTGACTGAGAAAGAGTGTCCCATTAATTCCATCTGTGGAGCTAACATGGACAAGGACCTTCAGTACTAAAGATAGATGATTCTGGAGATTCAGCCTGTCACTCCACTGTCACCTCACGTGTGATGGATGTGTTCATGCACTGTGACATTAACATTGCTGACAATGCCACTGTGTCATCAGACTGTGCTATGTGCATGGTGCTGTCAAAATCAGCCATAGGTAACCCACTGACATCAGATGTACTGGCCTGTTGTACTGGACTCTCCACCTGTGAAATCATAAAAATAACATACCTGAGTCAGTCCTTGAAAATATGCATCACCCCCTTGAATTTTTGGAACACATAATATTACATACCCACTATGTGAATAGCATATGGGTACAAATATATCTTGTGGTGCAGATTGTCACAGTTCCAGTGCTGGCATAACTAAAGAACATATATGCATATGTGTTCACGTGTGGGGTAGTATAAAACTATAACGGAACATGGCTGTGGCAGCATACAGGGTGTATGTCCAAAGTAGTTTTTATTACATAACTTACATAAGCGCTTTCACCCAGCCATCTTTAAATACCTGAGCTCAAAAAAGGCGCCAAAAAAGACATGTTAAATTTAAAGTGAAAGCACACATTTAAAATCACAGAATGTAATCATTCAAAAATAAAAGTAAAACCCATTAATGACCACTTATTCCATTGAAAGTACAAAAACAATACTTAAAAATATATGTATAGTATAAAGGTTTAAACACAAACAACCTATAAATACCATAAGTAAAATAATCTTTTTGAAATATATCCACTAAAGGAACTGAATTTCAACAATAATACCATTATAAAACTTCTGCTTTTTTGATTAAATAAGGCTTAATAGAAATATAGTTGTTAAGCCCTGGGGGGTGGGCGGCATTCAATCTTATTTGCCAGTAGGTCTCCCTACAGCATAACCAGTTCTCCCAGTCTCCCCCTTTGGGATTTATTGGGACTTGTTCAAGAATTCCAAATCGGAAGCCTGTATGCTAAGGCTCGTTTTGTAGGTGCTTACTTAATACATTATTTGTATTTCCTTTACTAATGTTATACAAATGTTCAAAAATGCATTTATTCAACGCCCTCTCTGATTTACCTACGTAGAAACCTGGACAGTCTCTACACACAGGGCTAAATATACAATACCTTTAGTGTAACAGTTACCCTTCTTGAAATAAATCCTACTATTACCATAATTTTTTAAGGTAATAGATAGTAACAGTTAACTTTGACAAGGAAACAAAAAGAAAAATAGTTGTAGATTCTGACAAAGTGACTTATTCTTACAATGGTTTCAAAATTTTTTACTTCAGTGGTATTGATATTAATGAGAAACGTTTTCATCTGTTTGAAAAAGGTTTTAAATTTGTTCCAACAGTTAGATTTGATATTTGTGACACCCTTCTTGAATTAAAACTATATACTAGGAAATTAAATCTTGCACTTTTGTTTGACCAAACTGAGGGTTATGACACAACTGTATTTAAAAAGGCCAGTACCTCTAACCCACCTCTTCACCCGGCTTGGCAGGTTTTTGAGGACATGTGTATTTCAGATTTGTATGATTTGAGTATTGACAAGAATATAAGGAAAAAACATTCATTTAAAATTAATTTAACTATGAGGGAGAAACAGATTTTGGACGACTTAATTGCTGACTGTGGGATTTGAATTATGAAACCTGACAAGGGGGGGTGGCATGGTCTTGGTTAATACCTTTGATTATTCCAGCAAAATTTTGACATGTTGAGTGATGTTAAAGTGTACATCCCGATCTCTATTAATGAGATCAACATCTCATATAGGAAAATAGATTTAGCTAGTGAAGAATTTGTTATTGAAAACAGGCTTGATGAGAAGATTGGCAACATTTTGACTATTAAGAAACCAAGACTAGCGACCTTCTTTGGTATCCCAAAGATACATAAAAGTACAACTGATCCACCATACAGGCCAATTGTTTCGGGAAAAGGGTCCAAAACATATGCTATTGCGTGTTTTTTGGATCATATACTTAAGCATATTCCCAACCAGTACGATCATTTGTTAAAGGACTCGTGGGACTTTTTACGCAGTTTAATTTTGCAACCATATGAAGGTGAAACATATTTCCTAACCATTGATGTGGTTGATTTGTTCACCTGTATTCCAACTGATGAGGGGTTGGACTATTTGTGGTTACTTTTGAAAGACCAAAGGTCCCTTTTGAGTTTTGATATTGATATACTTGTTGAACTTATGAGAATAGTTTTAGAAAACAATTTTGTGTACTTTGAAGGGGAAACTTTCAAGCAAATTAGAGGTGTAACTATGGGGGCAGCATGTGCCCCCATTTATGCAAACCTAGTTCTCCTTCAATGGGAATTACAGTACTTTTTCCCTTCTGTAGTTTGGAAAAATATTAGGTTGCACTGACGTTTTTTGGACGACTTGTTCATTATATGGGAAGGACCAGTGAATGTTATTTCTGACTTTATTGCGTTTTTGAATTCTACTACTGACTTCTTAAAATTTACATTCAAATTTGACCAGGGTGGGATTGACTACTTGGATGTGAGGTCAGATAAAACTGAAGGGGGATTGAAATCAAGAATTCACAGAAAGGACACTTTTAGTAATACTTACCTCCCTTATACAAGTGACCAAACTTGGAAACAAAAAAAAAGAGTATTGTTAAGGGCCAAATGGTCAGAGCGGCCAGAATGACATCAGAGTGGAGTGATTTTATAGTAGAAATTGAGTTTATTTCTGACTTATTTACTTCAAGGGGTTACTCTAACTGGTTAATTAAACAAGTGCCAGATGAAATCATACAAGGACGTGCTACAAGGTACCAACCCATTTTGGGGAAAGTACTGGGAACCTCTACGGGTGATGGAGTGGTTGTTGAACAGGTTTTTAAAAGGATTTTTGTACTTAAACATAGTAACACTGCTAAGGATGTTAAGGCCCTAATTCAAAGGAACTGGAAGATGTTAAGACACAATAAGGATATAGTGCACAAAGTGGGTGGTGAACCTAACTTTGTTTTTAAAACAGGAACGAATTTAAAAAATGTTTTTGAAAGTAGTACTTATAGGAATACATACTACCCAGATAAAGGAACAAATAGATGTGGTAGGTGTGGATATTGTAGGTACATTTTGGATGAAGTGTCTATTACCTTAAAAAATTATGGTAATAGTAGGATTTATTTGAAGAAGGGTAACGGTTACACTAAAGGTATTGTATATTTAGCCCTGTGTAGAGACTGTCCAGGTTTCTATGTAGGGAAATCAGAGAGGGCGTTGAATAAACACATTTATGAACATTTGTATCACATTAGGAAAGGAAATACAAATAATGCATTAAGTAAGCACCTACACAATGAGCCTGAGCATACAGGCTTCCGATTTGGAATTCTTGAACAAGTCCCAATATATCCCAAAGGGGGAGACTGGGAGAATTGGTTATGCTGTAGGGAGACCTACTGGCAAATAAGATTGAATGCCACCTACCCCCCAGGGCTTAACGACTATATTTCTATTAAGCCTTATTTAATCAAAAAAGCAGAAGTTTTATAATGGTATTATTGGTGAAATTCAGTTCCTTTAGTGGATATATTTCAAAAAGATTATTTTACTTATGGTATTTATAGGTTGTTTGTGTTTAAACCTTTATATATTTTTTAAGTATTGTTTTTGTACTTTCAATGGAATAAGTGGTCATTAATGGGTTTTACTTTTATTTTTGAATGATTACATTCTGTGATTTTAAATGTGTGCTTTCACTTTAAATTTAACATGTCTTTTTTGGCACCTTTTTTTGAACTCAGGTATTTAACGATGGCTAACAGACAGTGACACTGTTTTAACACTTGAAAAAGCCCTACAATTAAGTTAGGGTGAAAGCGCTTGTGTAATTTATGCAATAAAAGCTACTTTGGATATACACCCTGTACGCTGACACAGCCGTTTTTCTTGGATTTTGGTTTAGACTTTATGGTTTGTTTTTCCACTCATTTTATTCTATATAATGGAACATGGTTAAGGCTAACCTGGTGCATCCACTACAGACATTTGACAGTTGTCATCGGCCCATCTCCCATATCTAAGTCATTGCCAAGTATAAGGGTTCTCTAACCTGTCTTGAGCAAGCCCAGATACCAGGATCTCTTCTACTTCTGTAAGATATTTCTGTGTTGGCAGTCTACCTCATGAGGTGGACCTACCCTGACAATGTTCTGTGCCTTGGGCTTCACATTATTATATCAGAGGACCTGTGATGCACCTGTACTAGTGTCTTACTCTGGATGTTCACAGCAGCTATGTCTTGAACCACTCTCAGCCATGCCTGACCAAGGAAAGTATTGTCTCGGGTTCATAGATAAATACTATAATGTATATATCATGTGAATCAGTGAGTGTGTGTGTGCCACAATGGCCTTACAACCTAGCCATGCTGTAGCGTGAGGTACACCTAAAGCATTTAATCATGCTGTCATTCTGTCAAAGCAACTTGAAAAATGTAGGTAGTCACTTGGAATTGAACCTGTCTCTTTGCACATACCAAGTCACTGCACTATTACTAAGCTAAAATCACTGTTTTTTTTTTGTCCATCTGTCTATTTTCGTCTGCTGTACCCTTGCCAAGGATGCACATACCATGTGTGTAGAGGCTTCAGTAATAACTTTGCCTTCTGCATGCTGAACTTTACCAGCCATTGCCATTCTCTTACTCCCATGACAAAATGTGCACGCGTGTGGATCAGTGTGTGTGTGTGTGTGTGTGTGTGTGTGTGTGTGTGTGTGTGTGTGTGTGTGTGTGTGTGTGTGTGTGTGTGTAAATCAAACCTCAAAGGGTGTGTGTCAGCTACTTGAGTAGGGACACAAAGCACTGGTTGGACAGAGAGCATGTAGGAGGACTTGGCTTGGAACCCTGACTAAAGACTCAACTCTATAGCTATGCCAGTGGATAGTCTTATTGGGGATTTGGAGACAGAGAGAGAAACCAGCCCCAAACTGACTGTGGTCTCTGTGTGTTCTTAATGGAAATTGCACTTGATCCATCTGCATCAGCTGCATCTGGAAATAGTGTGTGTGTACCTTGTCATCCTCCCAATGTACATCCTCCACTGATGCCTATGGTGAGGACTGAGGCTCCTTGATTAGTGGTCCACTGATGGGGTGTCACATTTATTGACTGGTAGTGGTAGGATCACCACATCACTTACTGGGATTCAGTGGTGTGGATATAGGTTCATAGGTGTGTACTAGGCTAATGGCCCCAGAGCCTTTACAAGCCTAGACCAAAAAAAAAAAAATTCCCAGGCACCATGCCACCCAATGATAGTTCACAGTGCCCCTATCCAGTATTCAAACTGGAATGATCCCTGTAGTGAAATTTCTGTTACCCATCCACTTGTCAAAATTTCTCTTGAAGTGGGCCAGTGAGGTGCTATGCTTGACATAAATGGGAAGCTTATTCCAGAGTATTGGCAGTCTTTGGGAGAGGAACCTGTCCCTCCAGCATGTTCTGTTAATTGTGGTAATGAGGTTGTGATCTCTTCAGCGTGTAGCATGGGGGGATTGGGATTTCTTTAGGTGTAGCATTTCAAATAGGGCTTGGTCGGACATAGCTTTGTAAGTCAAGCAGAGATCACCTCTAAGCAGAAAATAAGAGACTGAGAACAGCTGAAGTTTCTTGAGTCTGTTCATGTAGGACATGTGTTTAAGGCCTAGGATCCTTTTTGTGAGGTACTTTTGTGGCATCTCCAGCTATTGCAGGTGTCTGGTCAGGTACATGCCAAACAGGGCATTATATTTGATGACTGGTCTAATGAGGGATGAGAAGAGAGGGATGATGACCTCTTTCTTCCTGGATGTGAAACCTTTGGTTATAAGATGTGCCACATAGAAGGACCTTCTGACCACAGTGGCAATGTGGTGATCGAAGGTGAGGTGGCTGTCTACCTGGGTGCCCAGATCTCTTATGGCCCCTTCAGTGTTCACTGGGCTCCCATCAATGTGGTAATTCATGGGAACTGAGTTTTTTTCCAAAGGGGTTGATAAGCCATTTTTTGGCATTAAGCTTCAGGCCATGGGTCCAACACTGGTCATTGGTCTTAGAAAGGCCCTTTTGTAGGATGTCTGCAACACTTGGGGAGTTGATAATGACTCCTAGCTTACAGTCATCAGTGAACTTGGTCAGCCAGAGTCCTTCTGTGTTGGCCTAGACTTCTGAGAAGTATAGTCCAAACAGGAGAGGGCCCAGAACCAAGCCCTGTGGGACTCTACTTGTGACTGGTTAACAGTCTGACTTGGAATCTGCAACTTTCACTCTGTGGGTCCTGTCTGTGAACCAATGTGTAAAACACCTAGTGATGTAAGGATTGATGCCTAGTTTGGTGAGTTTATCAATGATACCTGAGTGGGGAATGGTCTCAAAGGCCTTGGCCAGGTAGAGCTAGGCTGTATGCACTGCCTTACCCTCATCCACAGACTTGGTGACTGCCTCAAAGAAGTCAACCAAATTCAGCAGGCAGGATCTCCCCTTGACAAAGCCAAACTGTGTGGGGTCAAGAGTGTGGAGATTGCCTATATCTTTGTTAAGCAGGTTCATGATGGTGAGCTCCATAGCTTTGCATACCAGACTCATCAGGCTAATGGGGTGATAGTTCACAGGGTCTGTAGTTGCTCTCCCTTTATGGAGCAGGATGACTGTAGCAGCGCACCATTTACTAGGGCATAGCCTGAGGTATGGCTGTGATTGAACAGGGCACACAGATGTGGTGCCAGTTAATTTTGCAGCTCATGTAGGATGCAGCCAGGGCTATTATCAAGTCTCATGGATGTTGTATTCTTGGCTTTGGATGATGCAGCTTTACCTGTGCTGCAGAAATGGTGGGTACCAGGTGTTCTTCTGGTATTGTGATAGGGCCCAGGGAGGAGAGAGGAGTAAAGTTAGCACTGAATCTGTCGGCCAGTATTTTGGCTATATCTGTTGGTTCAGTATAGGAGGTGCATTGTGCAATAACTCAGAGCAAATCTAGGTATTGCCTTTGAGGTTTTTGATATAGCTATAGAAGGCTTTGTGGTTGCTTTTGGTGTCAGACGCAATTCTGCCTTCATAGCTGGCTTTAGAGGATTTGATAAGGGAGCTCAACTTTTTATTGAGACTGATAAGGGAGGTTTTCCAGTTTTGTGACTTCATTTTTTTCTGCAACAGTTTCTTCCTTCTGTTGAAGAGTTTATTGATGGCTGGGGACTACCAGACTGGCTTCCTTTTTTTGGAGGAAGGCGTCTTAGTTCTAGTTGGTATGGCAAGGTCCATGCATTTGTGTACATTCTCGTACAGTGCATTGGTGTATGATTCGGCAGTCATGCACCTATTTTCCATTGGAATGGGTGCCAAGAAGTTAGCCACCGCTGTTTTTAGTTGCCCAAAGTTGGCTTTAGAGAAGATTTTCAGGGTGGTCACCTTAGTGGGGGTGTAGGTAAGATGGAGATTTCCATTGTGATCAGTTTGTGGTCAGATTTAACCAGGGAGGAATTGACTATAGGTGTGGAGCAACGGTCTCCCATGTTGGTGATAACCAGGTCGAGGATGTTGCTTCCTCTAGTGGGGATCAGAATGAGCTGGTCCAGGGCATTGGAATTGATAAAGTCCAGAAAGCATTGGGCCTGTACATTGGTACTTGAATAGTTTTCCCAGTTGATGAAAGGGTAGTTGAAGTCACCCAGTATGAGAGTATTGGGTTGGACCTTGATAGATTCCAGGGTGCTTAGGAACTTGGAGTGAGAGTCTAGGGACATGTTTAGGGTTTTGTAGCAGGCTATGACTTGTATTGTCGTCTTACCCAGTGTTAGTTGTACTTGAAGTATCTCGGATGCATTATGCTGGTCTACCAGTCTAGAGGTGCACAAATCCTTTAAGAATATGGAGACACCACCACCTTTGGAGCTTCTGGCCGTATTCTGGGACCGAAAGATATGGAACGAGTTGTAGCCTGGGAGCACAGAGGTGCTTTCTGCCTCTTTAAACTAGGTCTCTATTACAGCACAGATGTCAATATTCTCCATTTTGAGGAGAGCTTCGAATGAGTGCATCTTGCGATTTAAACTTCTAGCACTGAGCAGCATGACCCTAAGATTCTATTTGTTTGTAGCTGTTATGGTGGAATTTGGATCTTTGGAACACTGCCTAAAAAGGCACTATAGGGGTGGCAAGAGCCTTAGCCAGTACCCAGAATTCCAGGGATGACAGATGCATGCCATCTCTGGCAAAGAACCGAGGTCTGTCGATCATGTTGTCCCAGGCAGATAGATACTGGATCCCCTTAGAATGACACCAGAAACTTAGCCAATTGTTGAAGTCAATCATTTTCTGCTCGTACTGTGGTATCATTCTGGGTGATGGTAGAATACTGCTCAGGGCTAGGGTCATACCTGCCTGGGCCACATAATCCGAGAGTTCCATCACATCTCTTTTTATGATGTCCAGGGAGGTATATCTCAGGTCATTCACACACACATGGACAATGTCTGAGTCATATTTGTACTTGTTGTGGAGTGACCTGAGTGCATGTGTTATGTGGTGGATCCTGGCACCTGGTAGACAACTGACTGTCATCTTCTCCTTGTTCAGCCTAGTGAGTGGGACATCAGTGTGCCTCACAATTGAGTCTCCTATGATTAGTACATTGGGCAAACTGTTTTGACTTAAGGGGTGGGTTGAGGAGCACACTATGGTGGTGAGCTATGTGTTCTGGGGTTGTTGTTGCGTTGTCTTCCTGGTTGTTGGTCTGTGATGCAGCTGTGACTAAGGCTGCAATCGTTTCTGCTTTAGTCAGGTTAGCATGCACCAGTCCTTTGTCTTGGTACATTTCAGCCAATTGGTTCTTTGTCAGCTTGCCATATTCCTCTGCCAGAGATGGCCTGCATCTGTCACCCCTAGAATTCCAAACTTCATATTGAACTCCTGTAGCCTGTAAATAGTGGTCACTAAAGAATGTGGTTGTACTTTCAGGCAGCCACACAGTGAACATTCAGAGTATCATATCACAATAGTTTTATTTATTTTGTGTTAGCTTAATCAGTCAGGAAGAGCAGGCAAGGATGTCAGCAGAGGAGTATGACAGTAATGCATTATGATGAACAGTATAATTCTCATAGATATAGTCAGGGATATTGCAAAGCTTAGCTTAGATATTTTTCTTTATTCATTTGAGACTGACCTGCAATGTTGTTTTAAATATTTCCTGTGATTTTGAACTCTGATTTCACTGTACATATGCATTTAATACTGTCTTGATCTATTATTTATTATTAAATACATTTAAACCTTTTATTGTGGCTGATCTGTGTGGAGATATTTAAGTTCTGAGAGTACTTGCACATCTACTTGGTGACACTGTGTAGGCCACTCCTAATAGCCTTGTTCTTGGTCAAACTACTATTTGTATCAATAGTAACATTACACAGTAAGATTGGGCAATCTTTGTTAAGGGCCTTAAGGGGGCCTTAAGGTAGCTGGCATGAGTGACTGGTGGCAGTGAAAACTACCTTGTAGTCTTGGCAGAGAGGGCATTTTCCCAGGTGTGTGTGTGTGTGTGTGTGTGTGTGTGTGTGTGTGTGTGTGTGTGTGTGTGTGTGTGTGTGTGTGTGTGTGTGTGTGTGTGTGCACGCGCGTGTGTGTGTGTGTGTGTGTGTGTGTGTGTGTGTGTGTGTGTGTGTGTGTGTGTGTGTGTGTGTGTGTAAATCAAACCTCAAAGGGTGTGTGTCAGCTACCTGGGCAGGGACACAAAGCATTGATTGGACAGAGAGAGTGTAGGAGGCCTTGGCTTGGAGCCCTGGCTAAGGACTCAACTCTATAGCTGTGCCAGTTGGGAGTCTTATTGGGGATCTGGAGAAAGAGGGAGAAACCAGACCCGGACTGACTGTGGTCTCTGTGTGCTCTTAAGGGAAATTGTACTGGCACCTCACCTAAGTGTGATGTTTAATCATAGCCTCACCTCAGGCTTCGTGCCCACTGAGTGGCGCACAGCTACAGTTATCCCGCTCCACAAGGAGGATCCACCTTGGATCCCGGGAACTACCGTCCCATCAGTCTGACAAGCCTGATTTGCAAGGGCATGGAACGCATTATTATGGAACTTATAAACAAAGACATTGGCAACCTTCAAACACTAGACCCCACCTAGTTTGAGTTTGTGAAGGGCCGATCTTGTCTCCTGAATCTGATTGACTTCTTTGAATCAGTCTCCAGAGCTGTGGACGAGGGTAAGGCAGTCCACACAGCCTATCTGGACCTCACCAAGGTATTTGACACCATTCCCCACTCTGGAATCATAGATAAACTTACTAAGCTGGGCATAAATCCCTACGTCACTCGATGGGTTGCTAACTGGCTTACTGACAGAACCCAGACAGTAAAAGTAGCCGACTCCAAATCCAGCTCCAGACAAGTGACAAGTGGAGTACCTCAGGGTTCAGTCCTGGGCCCACTCTTGTTTGGCATCTACTTCTCTGAAGTACAGGCCAACACTAAGGGACTCTGGCTAACAAAGTTTGCAGATGACTGCAAACTGGGAGCCATTATTGAATCCCCAAATGATGTGGATATTCTACAAAAGGGCCTTAGAGAAACAGATGCCTGGTGCCAGAGTCATGGGCTCAAGCTTAATGCCAAGAAATGTATAGTTATCCCCTTTGGAAAAAAACATGTACCCATGAATTACCACATAGGTGGCAGGACACTAAACATCAAAAGTGTGATGAGAGACTTAGGGACACAGGTGGACAGTGGTCTCACTTTCGATAACCACATTGCCACAACAGTCAGGAAATCCTTCTGTGTGGCACACCTCATCACTAAGGGCTTTTCATCCAAAACAAATGAGGTCATTGTCCCACTGTACTCATCCCTCATTAAACCCATTATAGAGTATAATGCCCCGTTTGGTATGTACCTCACAAGACATCTGCAACAGCTTGAAAGGCCACAGAAATACCTCACTAAATGAATCACAGGCCTAAAGCAGATGCCATATACTGACCGTCTAAAAAAACTCCAGCTATACTCTGTGGCATATCGTCTACTCAGAGGTGATCTCTGTTTAACATACAAGGCCATGTCAAACCTTGAGCTGTTGGACATGCTCCACTTAAAGAAATCCCAATCCCTCAGAGCCACATGCTCCAGGGATCTAAACCTTGTCATCACAATGAACAAAACATGCTGGAAGGATAGGTTCCTGACCCAGAGACTCCCCATACTCTGGAATAGACTGCGCATACATATCAAGCAGAGCGCCTCTTTGGCCCTCTTTAAAAGGAACCTTGATGATTGGATGGGAGATAGGAAATTCACCCCGGGGATCATGTCAGTCGCCCTGCTAGACAGGGGCCTGGAGAAGTAAATATCGTGGGAAGAAATATCCAGGGAATTGTTATGGCTAGGCTTGTATAGGCCCTAGGGCCAATAGCTTAGTACCAACCTATGAACCTATGAACTTGATGCAAAGAGCTGCGTCTGGAAATACTGTGTGTGCACCTTATCATCCTCCCAATGTACATCCCCCACTAGTGCTAGTAGTGAGGATTGAAGATCCTTGATTACTGGTCCATTGGTGGGGCGTCACAGGTTGTAGTAGTGCCTGTCTGTCATAATCATTTCTAAAGCGCACCATTGCCTCCTATAGTGTGCATCATTTCTTGTCAATAACATTTGGTCACGTGCTTGGGGCTACCATTTTTCTTCTAATTCTTACATGTTAAGTTGACATGGTGTCTTTAGACACTGGGTTCAGAAGTACTGCTGTCTGGTGCAGCCAGGAAACATAACTTCCTGTATATGCTGCACAGGGATTACCAGGAGTGTCTGCTAGGCCATTATGATAGACTCATCTATAAAATTGATGCCTGATTAAAGCTTGTCAAAGCAATGAGTGATGTCACTGGCATCACCAGCTCTGGTGAGAAGTGCGGATATAGAAATAGTTACCTGTGGAGCTTCCACCTTGACTTGCTATGCTAGTGGGAGGCAGACGTTAGGGAGAGAGTGCTAATGTTTTATAGTACACACTGTATATAGATTTTTCACTATAATTTCTGACTAATATTTACTGCTATCCTTGCCTTCTGTTGGCAGGGGCAGATTGTACTGACTAGTGCCTGAGTGTTTATTTTATATTTTGCAGTGTACATGTTGTGTAAACCTCACACTAACTTTTCCACATTCAAACACAGTCCTATTTTGATGCTTTTGCACAGAAACATGCAGCAACACAGTGGGTTGTCTCCTTGCTGTGCTAATGGGAGGCAGAAGTTGGGGAGAGAGTGCTAATGTTTTATAGTACACACTGTATACAGATTTTTCACTATAATTTCTGACTAATATTTACTGCTATCCTTGCCTTCTGTTGGGAGGGGCAGATTGTTCTTACTAGTGCCTGAGTGTTTGTTTTATATTTTGCAGGGTACATGTTGTGTAAATTTCACACCAACATTTCCACATTCAGACAGAGTCCTGCTTTGGTGCTTTTACACAGAAACATGCAGCAACACAGTGGGTTGTCTCCGCTGCCATGCTAGATGCTTATGAGGCAATCTTGGGGAGAGGTATATATTAATTAGCCATGTGGTCTACCCCAGAGCTGCCTGCAGTAAGGCATTTACACAGCAAAGCAATTCAGACAATAAATACAGCCGGTCAAGGCCACTCAAAGTAATGAACATGGCCAGAAGTAGAGGCAAGTGTTGGGGAGTTTAGTGGTCAAGTAGTGCTATGGGGTATGTGACTGTTTGCATGTGAGGGACAGCTCGTGTGAGTATATATGTGAGTATGTGTTAGCCTGGGAGATAGCAATGGTGAGTAAGTGAGGGGATAGTGTCTATGTGTGTTTTTGTGTGAGTATGTATTTGTGCATGTGTCTGTGTGCACGCGTGCATGTATCTGTCTGTGTCTGAGTCCATGTGAGAGATAGAAGACTAGATTCAAGGCACACTCTGAAAGTAGTAGAGGCATATATGAGGATTGTTTCTAAAGATAATTCTATATGCTTGGAAAAGCAAAGGGTTAAACTCACCATAAATTGTTAAAACCTGCATACTCTCTTGTAAATGTCAGAACAGCAAAACAATTAAACTACCAAAAAATTAACCAAAAAGAGACACAATAGTTGATTCAAACATAGACAGAAATAACTTTTAAAGCAAAAAAGCAAAGATCCCACTTGTCACCTGGATAACAGCAAATAGGAGGATCCATGGGCAAACATGCTGAAATGGGTGATAAATAGTCATTAGCAAAGGAGTAAACAGGCCATAGGATAGTAACACACAAATGGTTGAGAACAGGGTAATAATCCCTTATAGGACCTGATTATGGATCAGGCACAAACTAGAAAACCTCCATTGGTTAACATAAGATTTCCCAGTTCATAGGTTCATAATAGGTCCATAGGCAAGTATGAGGTTAGCTGCCCTGGCAGACCATATTAAGCCTAGCCAGTTTCCTTTTTGAAGCTTGAATTAACCTATCCCATTTGGTGTTAGATTCGCCTTTCCCATCCCATGGTCAATAATTATATATTACCCCTAGCAAGGAGCTCATACCTTAGAAAATTTGAAGGGACCCATATGTGGGATAAAGCATTTAGGAACTGCTATTCATTAGTAGTACAGGAGGAAGTTCTGGGGTAAATTTTCTATTACCCATCCATAGATCCAAGTTGTGCTTGAATATGGACAGGGATTAGCTTTGTTTTACTCTGTTCCAGAGCAATGGTATCCTCTGTATAATATATCTGTCCCTCCAAACCATGATATTGCAGATAAGGTTTAGATCCCTGAACCGAATATTTCTGATGCTATTTGACTTGATGATGTGCAGTAGGTCCATCAGTATTCGTTGGAGGATGCCTCGTATGCCAGACACAAGTAACCTTTTACCAATCTGGAGGATACAAAGTATAGTGATATGGTTTTTAGTCAGTCAGTGTAGAACATATTATTTTGGCCTTGTATCCTTTCAGTAAGGTATCACTGTGAGCATTCCCGTTGTTGCATGTGTCTGGATAGATGCATGGGAAAGAGGGCATTATACATAATGACTGGACGAATGAGGGCTGAGTAAAGAGGGACAATGACATATGTAGATCTAAATCCAATTCCTTTGTTTATGAGCTGCACAATATAAAAAGACTTTCTTATGACAGTGGACATATGTTGGTCAAAGGTTAGGTGACTGTCCAATCACAAACAACTGGGTCAACTTTTACAGGTATATAGTCAATGTGGTAGTTCCCCAGGGTAGATGACTTCCCAAAGGATATGATAATGCCTATGATGATAACAGTATTTCTTGCCTTCTTTATTACCTACTGCATGTCCTCATGAAAATGGTACCTAAAGGGTTTTATAATTGAATCATTCAGGCAGTCAGCTGAAGTTGAATGAAAGATTGGGGTGTATCAAATCCCCTTTTCCCTGTGTGAGTAGATCCAATCTGTGAGGAAGTTTGTGGCACTTGTGCCTGGCTGTTTCCATACGAAGGAAGAACCAATGTTGCATGGACAAGATGGGAGTCAACCAAATAATTTTTTTTGGAGATACCTTCGGAATCTTAAAAATGACCCTGGATATCAGTGGAAAGGTTGAACATGCATACAGGAACATTCCCAACCATGAGAATGAAATTGCATCTGTTTTCCAGGCTTGCCTATAAGGAGTCCTGGTGCAGAATTTACTTACTTGTCTGTTTTGAAAGGAGTTGAATATAGCTATTTAAGGTGTTCCCCGCAACTAGATCCATTCCTGGAAGACACATTCATTCAGTTTCTGTCCTGGTCCAGCTCAGCTTGTCTTTCATTACATTTTGCTCTGATGGTATGTCAGATACTTGGGGTGGTATACACTGCTGTAGAGGTAACTCCCAAGCCATCACAGCCAGCGTGCACTGGGAGTTAGATTTGGTGCCCCTTGTTTGTTTATGTACCACACCACTGTGGTATTGTCTGTAATCACTCATAATTGCCCACAGACCACGTCATAAAGAGATTCTATAGCACAGATCACAGTTAACATATCTTTCCCACAGGCCTTGCATCTTTATTCCCATAAAAACTGCACCCCAAGAAAAAACTGGGGCATCTTACTGCCTCCACCAATGCAGTTCTTTCTTAATAAAGCATACAACTGGAATATGAAAATCCCTGAAGATGAGAATGTTGGGTCCACATTGTTTTTTAAAACATTGAATTTGCCTGAATTGGACATTGGAACAGCTGCAGAGGACATGGCTATCCCCCAGTCAATGATTCTGAAGGAGACTATACCAGAGAGACCCATAGAAACCAGTGAGTGGTCTGAGCCACTGCAGACTCAGCCACCAATGGCTGAGGCACTGTCTGAGCCCAAAGTGTAGGAAAGGGCTCCTATTCTGTTATTCTTCTTTTTAGGCATAATGGGAGAAGAAACAGCAGGACCAGTGTAAGAATATATGCTGTAGTCAACAAAGACGCCTGATTGCTGGTAAATGCTGCTAGGAAAGAGTAGGTCAAAAGGGCAGTTGTTAGACAAGTGTTCAAAAGCAGCTCACATACTTACACTTCCCCACACAGTCCCTATATTAAAAGCAGAAGCAGTACACCAAAACTTTTCAAACCTCTGTCCCTTTCACAGAAAGTGCACTGAGAGAAAACAAGAAATGAAGGCAAGTTGTTATGATTTGTACTCAAGCACCAAACATAAATTGTATTTCTTGATGCTTAAATATAACATCTCCAAGCAAAATGTCTCAAACAGTAAAATAATGAAGGTAAGTTGTCACAAAGTATACACAAGCATGAAAACACAAACACCAATCTTTAAATCTTCACACTTCAGTTAACATGTCACAAAAGCAGTACATTTTTTTATAAAAACAGCCCCAGTATTCGGTATTAAGCCCCATTATAAAAACAGCAGTTTACGACAAGAAACGTCTGTTATTAAAAATTGCAGGTATTCTTCAAAAAATAAAAAAATACATCAAAAGCTTTTAAAAAGCCAATATTTTATGTGTGGAAGGGTTCCTCTATTGGGACTTATCGAAATGAAACCTGTAGCCACTTGGTGCTACTGTGAGGCCTCAGAACAGTTTTCCCTTGGGGCATCAAGAAAGTACTGAAGTTGTCTACATTCTGACTACAGATTTCTCTCCATGGGGTTAGCCAATCAGCAGTCAGACTGTAAGTGTGGGAGGCAGCCGGAGCTTTTGAATACTGGCCTGTTGTATCCTGGGCAAGATATAACCTAAATGGCCAAAGGCTACTGCAGCAGTGAGAATTCTGAGCATCCACTAGACACCAGGGAATAACATAACGGCACTTAAAAAAACTAACATTGATCAGGGGGTGGGGGAACCACTAGGCACCAACATTCATATACTGCACACACAAAAAATACACATACAAACTCCAGAAAACACACACACATTCACATGCAAATGAAATACATCAAAATTAGAATAAAAAATTTAAGGTATAAAATAAGAAAAGAAAATCACAATCATGCAATTGGAAAATGGACTTGAATTTAATAGTCTACACTTGCGTCTTTCGGCTTTTCCCAGTTCAGGGTCGGCACAGCGGAACTCCGGTCCGCTAATGATTGGCAGTAGATTTTTACATGCCGAGTTGCCAGCTCTGCCGCACAACCTTCAACGAAGGTACGCCCATTCACGCATGTCTCCACACAGAAGACGCTCTAGCTGAGAATCGAACAGGATAACGTCTTACTGGGAGGTGACAACGCTACCGCAGTACCACCACCACTGCAGGATAATTTAATAATCTACACTAATTAATATTAAACTAGATGAAACACATTAAACCATAACACTCATTAACATAACTCTTACTACATACACTTCTAAAACCAAATCACAAAATTGCCAACAGCATTTAAAAAGGCGTTATCGATGTACTGATGTAGAAAATCACTACAGATTGTACATTTATCAAAAAAATTACTGTTACCTGTGGAAAGCCATATTCCATAAAGCACACAATTATATAACAGTAATCCAAAATTTAAAAAAAAGAAAACATAAAATGAGAAACAAAATATGTTGGGATGTTCTGTGTCAGAGATGAAATATGAGGAACAAGTGGTCCATTTGGTCAAGAGTGGGCATATAATGTGGGCAAAAAGGTATAAGGTGTTTTTTTTTTCACTCAAAGTATGTAGTCACAAGTACAATGTCAGTAGTACAGGTACATGTGCTCTGTAACATTATGTCAGTTTTACTGTCACCTGTTGTCAAACAGGTTATAAGCAAAGAGCAACAGCAGTGGATCTCCACCTTACAGGATGGAACTGTTCACTCTGCCGCATGAGTTTTTTTCCCCCGTATCCTAGTGTTTGGCCATGAATCTGAGTTCCCAGACTCAGAAAAAAGCATGGATCTGTTTCTATACCAACTGGATAGCTCCTTCCTTTATTCTTAATTATTCATTTCTACTTCCATCTTGTCTGTGACTAGTAGTGAATATAAAATAATGTGGCCATGTTTTGAGCAAAGTTTATTTTATTTCTTATTACTGTTACTCCAATACCCAAATCAAATTTTCAAGCATTTTATTCTGAAATCTATACTAAATAATGTTCAATTTTGCTTTAAGTGTGATGTCACTAAATCTTTCAGTTCACAGGTTCGTACTATGCTAACTGCCCTTGCGAGCCATTTAAGTCTAGCCAATTATCCCTTGTGAGACTCAAACCCCACACCTTGTGTTTGTAAGACAAACACCTTGACCATTAGGCCACTCTAGTTTATCCTACAGTTCCACCTTTCCATTTTCATATGCATTTTAGAACTCATATTTTATCTTCTCATGCACTCCAGTATAGGCTCAACAGGTTTTTACTGGTAAAGTTTCCATTAATAAATAAGTCTAAGGAAGTATATGCTGCATGAAAGTCATATTTACAGCTTAGTCCTTTCAAAATGCAGTAAACAACAGCATGTTTCTTTGACCTACCAACAAGGGTTTTGCTGCTCCAAGCATTGGTAACTTCTATTTATATTTGCTTTCTATTAAGGCATTGATGAGATAGCGGTCTTAGCAGGCAGACTCATATGAAACTCAATTTGTTCTTTTTGGTATAATGCTAAAACGATTTAAGGGACCTAAACAGTATTACTGCAGTGCATGAAAGTCTGGAAAATGACTTTGTGACACTTCCTCACATGTTGCAGCTTATCCTAACTGTGAGTTTTATGCCTCAGTACTCATCGTAAGTTTACCGCTTTTCAATTATTGTAGTGCTCTGTGGTGGGAGTCCAAGAATTTTATTAGAATCTTTAAATGGCTGTGCAGCAACTCATTGGTTAACGACCAGCATCTCTTCATGTCTCTGGAAGTGACACAGTTTACTTATAGAAAAATACAATAACAAAGGTCAGTAAAAGCTGCTGTAATCCCTCAAAGCAAACTGGAAAGTCAGTCACTCATTTCTTTCAGGAGCTGTACTTTAACTTAGAATGCAATGCCTTGACAAGTATAGTGGTAAACAATAATTTGTATTTTTTAATCTATTCTTGAATTATTTCAGAATCTTTAATTGATGTCAGATATTTTCAAGTGAATCATATCTGTGTGCGGTAATAAAAGGAATATGTGTATAATAGTGCAACTATATTTTATACAGTATATTTATTACTTGCAGGTGTGCTTTATTTGTTTTGTAGAGTACCTAGTTCTCAAGCTCAAAAATTAACTTGAACTTAGTAACTTTTTTATTTATTTATTTCATTGAATGGGTTACTCCCATAAGACAAGGCCTATTTTAAGTGGAGACCAGAGGTCTTATTCATACTGACCAAGGGTATATATATAGGTTCATAGGTTCATAGGTTCATACTAGGCTATCTGCCCTAGGGCATTTATAAGCCTAGCCAGAATGTGTTTGGCTTTCGCCACCCATTTAAAATTTATTTTGCTATGCCCTTTTTCGAGGTTAGTATACTGTGCCTCTGTCTAACAGTGACACAGAAGTGATACCCGGGGTAAACCTACGATCTCCCATCCACTCATCAAGATTCCTCTTGAAGAGAGTCAATGAGGAACTCTGCCTAACCTGGACTGGGATTTTATTCCAGAGTGAAGGGAGCCTCTGGGTTATGAATCTGTCCCTCCAGCATGTCCTATTTATTTCAGTGCTGAGGTTCAAGTCTCTCGAGCGAGTAGCTCGATGGGATTTGGATTTTCTGAGGTGCAGCATGTCCATTAATTCCGGGTTGGACATGGCTTTATACGTCAGGCACAGATCGCCTCTGAACAGGCGGTATGCCACTGAGTAGAGCTGGAGTTTCTTTATATCCTTCACTTTTTCCTGGCCATCCATGTCAGCCCATTATACGATGCACAGATTTTACCTGCACATTTTGACAGAAGTGGGCAGTGTCACCACTTCAGGGTGTGCCCAAAGCACAGGAGAGAGATGTGTGACCAGGCATCATCACCAGAACACCCACTCATTCCCAGACCTTGATGTTATACTGGCCATCACCAGTCAGGAGATTAGTGATTCAGGCACATATAGATGCCACCCATGCTGTGCCAGAAATGATTAGCGTGATGCAAGGCATATAAGGCAACATATGTGAGGTCCTGCAATGTCTGCATACTGGCTGATATGGCATACATACATATATACACCACCCAATAAGAATATAATCTACAGTGTTTCTGTTTCAGTATAGTCGGGAAACATTGCACAAAGGTGTTGATATCCTAATTATATGGGCCATAAAAATTCCCCTAGCAGCAATCTAATTGTACAAGTATTAACAATAAGGATACCCCACCTACCTTGTGTATCCACACTCTCCACTGCTTTGGACCATCCAAGTGAATTCAGCACCAAAATACATATACCCCGTTTAGCTGACTTATATGAGCTCACAATTCCCTAACCCTGCCAAGGTTTCAATAGCCGATACATATGCCAAGCATTCACTTTAGTTTCTTGCAGATGTACTATCTTGGCTTCCATGATTTCAATATAGTTGAATAATGCTTTCCTTTTCCATTAACAAAAAACACTAAAGTTCGTATGAGGTAATTACTGGACCCATGTGATCCTTTTTGAGTATTCTTCCCATGTCCACCCTTTAAAGAACCTGAGTATATATTAAGTGAGTAGCAGAAGACAGACTTTGTCCTGAGAACTGTAAATACTCAGTACCAAAATGTAAACCCTTCAAAGTGATGCACATACCTGGAGCATCTGTCTGTGTCCTGCACTGAAGGATGGGGAGAAAGGAAAGACTGGGGGGACAAAGAAAGTACCAGTTATTTTCACACCCACATATTCATCTTGTTCTCATATGCATTCAAGAAACCTAAGAAATGGGAAAGCGGTCCCCTTATCCCCTTACCAGATACAGGGACAGAATCAACACCCCCCCCCAGCTTTATGTAAAGCATAGAAGAGTCTGGCCAGTCATCAGTCACTTAGTAGGTATACAAAGCCCTGCATACATGCGATAACTCCCCATTAGTACAGATGAGTTAGAGATTCATACCAATTCACATAGACACCCCTGAAGGTCCATTATAGTGTCTATAATAGATTGCCTCTGTACTGCTCAGTTTATGTCAGACAGTTGCATGGATACCATAAGAGTGATTCCAAAGCCTGTGTTAAATAAAACATGCAGAGTACATGCTGCATGGATACATTTGATATGGTTTCTGGGCAGTCAATTATATATACCAAAAGTGCCCTTTTCAATTGAGAACAAGTAAAACAAATCATTTTTTTCTTCTACTGTCTTCTACCATTTCTGTTTACTTCCTTGTCCTTATCGTCATAGGATTGAAAGTAGAGTGATAAAGGATCCAGGCATTGCTAGCATTCCTGTCCATTCGTTAGGAGAGAGAGATACCTTTCAGGTCTTCTGAGTTTGGAAACTGCAAGTTCACTCTTTCATCCTAGGAGACATAACTTGTTTCCACGTCAGCTGTTTCTGTTTCTGGACTAAAGATGTCCATGTGCACAGGAGAGGCATTTTCTTCACCATATATATAGAAGATGGGAGGGGGTCATATCTGTTGATAGTGGAAATGGTGCTAATGGAAGTCAGAGCATGGCATTTCTCCTTAAACAGGTATACTGCCTTACTCATATTTTCATTCAGATCCATTCCATTTGTAGAGGATGGAGTAAGATTTATTTTTTGTTTTGCTAAGTTAGGTGTAGGGATTAACTGATCTTGTTGTGCCTTTATTTCAGAGCAGAGCTTTTTCTTACTGTCAAGGAGTGATGCAAGATATTTCCACAGGTCCATAGGAAAGTACTAGGCTAACTGTTCTTTTGGGACATTTTAACCCTAGCCAATTTTCCTTGGTGAGAATCGAACATTGTACCTCTTGTCTATGAGGTAAACGCCTTAACCATTATGCCAACTCCCCCCAAAAAGTTATTGGTTTGGCTGTGCTTAGAGATACACAGCACTACAGGAAAATGTAGCCAGATGGTCAGTCTGAACAGCAGTGAATAGAGCACTAGTAGTGCTGTACTATATTCTGGAACCATACAGCTCTGAGCTCCAGCACTTTTCAGGTTGGTTCCCAGAGATCTGCCATATTGTCCAGATTTTCACAGAATATCCAAATTTTGTCTTATATATTTTTTTTGTCTGTTCCAAAAAAAATGTGATTTTCTGTAGTTTTGTGACAAATCAGTAAGGAGTGAATTCATTAAATGATGAAAGGCATTTGTGTTTCAGACTTCATATCCTTCAGAAAATGTACATCAACACAAGACCTTTTACTCTAGCAACTTTCTAAGTTTATAAGAGCAATATTAAAATTTGTCCCCCCATTATTTTTGTCTTTGTCCAGATTTTTTTGTGCTAAGCAGTTGAGAGCTATGTGTGGCTCTGTTGGGTACGCTGTCTCTGTCTAAATTGTTTAAACATTTAAAATAAACTGAAGCAGATATTTATTATTTTTGATTTATGGGATTATTATGTGGGCCCTTTCAGAACCAGGATTGTATTCTCCTCCCAGTAGCTTCTTTATCTCAAGTGATATAAAAGCTCCTAGGATCACTGCCCTTCACATTCTCTGGCAAGCCCAGGATATGTTTGCTATTTCTCCAAGCTCTGTTTTTGAGATTGTCAGTTCTGCTGAAGAGATTAGCACATGCTGAGTTTAGCACATGCTGAGTTTATCTGAACAGTGCTTACCTTGAGTTCTTAAATGTCACCTATGCTATGATCCATGCCCCATTGTGTAGTTAGGACTGTCTGTAAATGATTTAGTTGTGATTCATGGTTAGAATTTATTTTTTATGTACAATATCATTTTAGTCAGCATCTCTAAAGTGTCTTTTATCACTTTATTGTCCCCTGCCAGATTACTCACAATCACAGCCATTTTAGTGACGCAGCTCTTTTGTGCGAGAAAAGTCTGGAGAGTCAAAAGTCTTGTAGAGAAAAAAAGAAATGGAAGGGAATATCCAAAGAGCTATACTGACTTTCTGTGCCAAGTTAGCATTACAGCATTTACACCTTCCTATGTTAACCAAAATAAGAACTTCCAACTTGTTTTACTTATTGACATAATCAGACCATTATGAGTGGTTCAAAAACCATCTGCCATTAGCATGATCGCATACACTCTTAGTTCCACACCATTCTTGCCTCCAGGTGTAGATGATTGTGCCACTCCATGAAAGAACTGCCCATGTGACTGTGGACATCCACAGTCTGTGTCACAGTAACCTGTAGACCCACTGCTCCTGCAGTGCTCCATCATTTGATACACATGCCCCCCTGCATCAGAAATGTACAGCCATCCAGGCCATCTAGCCACCTATCTGCATCAGGAAGTTCCACCCCATCACTAAACAGTACAATCATCTTCCCCTGTGTAACTGAATAACACTTCTACCTCTCCAAGTCCTTACCCTCTTCCATCTATGCAGCTGTGGCTAATCCTCGTTGCTGTGACCTACCCCACATGTACAAATGATGAAGACTGTTCCCAACCACCCCTTTGTGTTATATACGTTAAGTAATGTCTGATGCACAGCAATGCCAAACAATCCAATGTACTGCATAACCTTGGTGTAATACTGTATGCATCACTTTTATTCTACATTGTCTGTATCATGGCTCATAGTTGTAAACCAGGCACCATCTGTTTGCCAGTGCCTCATTGCATTGCTCCTGACTCATCCTCTCATGGGATTCCTTTGTTGCCATTCCCTGCAATGATTGCTCACTCATCACCTCCTCTGCTGCTGGCTCTGGTCTGTCTGGGACATGAGACTGTGAGCCCTAGCTGTAGCTGTTCGTTTAGAACCATGTTGTGAAGCATAGCACAGACAACAGTTATCTCACTGTGGGTATCTGGAGCTTACTGAAGTACACCACCACAGGTATCTAGGCAACAGAAGTGGGCCTTCAATACCCAAAGCACATGTTTGATGAAACTGTGGTTCTATGCCAGTGTGGTATTGCATGACATCTTAATCATGGTATGAGGGCTGCATATATGTATCGCAATTTACAACTACATGACATAGCTGGTATCACCTGCAACAAATGTCAGGGGACAGCTTTATAACTGGTGTGTGGTCTACGCACCTGATGGCTTGTTTGCACAGCCTGAGGGGCTGGGGATGTCTGCACTTACTAAGTAGATGTCCCTGTAGAAAATCGTTCTGCACAAAGCACTAGCATGGGTCAATTAGACTGCATGCAACCACATTATAAATAATGATAATCTAAAACCAGATAGTGATGCAGGTAAACAGATCCATCAGCAACAAAGTGAAAATGCAAAAAGTAAATAGAGAAATCTCCAGACCACAGCACATAAAATCTTAAAATCTTTAATGAACAAAGTAGGAGGTGAGCGCTTTCACAGCTGTAAGCTGCTTCATCAGGCAATCATCACAAATAACCAACAACTATTTAAATCAACATCAACCAATGGAAGAGTCAATGCAATTAAGCTTGCAAAAAATGTTTAAAGTGCTAAATCACCCTTATGTCATATCATATTCCATTGAATAACTATACTACATAAGATAACCGTAATCAATATAAATATAAAACATATAAAATACAAATAAAAAAGACAAGTATCTACAATAATAAAACATAACATTTTGTGTGGGTTACCTTGGAAGTGGTCTGTTCAACAATATGGGCTTAATGGATATTTTCTCATCAAGTCCCTTGCCCATATTAGCATACATTCTGATAATCCAGTCCAACTCTTTTGTTTCAACCTTATTCCTCATGTCACCCCCTCTATATCCCGGGGGTATAATTTCAATAACCATAAATTTAAAGGTATGTTATTTGCCTTTCTCTAAAACATGTTTTGCTAGTGCATTTATCTCAGCTTGTCTAGAAATATCATATAAGTGCTCTCTTACACGATCCCTCAACCTGCGTGTAGTCATACCCACATAGAAAGAGTGGCATACAACACAGTATGCCAGATATACCAGATCAGTGGTATTGCAGTCAGCTATTAATCTGAAATAAAGTGTCTTTTAGTATCCGGATATAGAATTTTTCCAGTAGTATCTAAGCACTTAAAATAGTTATATTTTTTACATGGGAAGGTGCCATATTCATGTTGGACTGCATCTATTTTATTCATCTGCATATATTTTGGACCATACAAAATTCTCTTCAGAGATTTTTTATTTTTGTCAAAAAAACAAAAAAGGCAGAAACACAGCAAGACTGTTTGCTTTGCTTTTACTTTAGCACACTGGTACCTCGGCCATTCGCCTTCAACGGACAAAATACAAATGCAAACAACCAACGTTATATACATAGGTTCAAACCCCAATTCATCCAATTAAATACTGATTGAAACATCTTATTTAAAATGCTGCATACACATTTTTTGCTGCATACACATTTTGTAAAGTAATACATACACATTTTATTTTATTAAACACAGCCATCCTAAACATTTTAAATAACTTATTTTAAATAACTCATCTAAATACAAATTATTCAGAATTGATTAATGAACTATTTTACTAAACTTTTTTATAAAATATATCCTTTATAATAGATTAAGTAAACATGACAATAAAAGTCTCAATTCAAACATTTATAAATATGAGGAAGAATTATTTTAATAAAATGTCATATATTAACCTCAAGATTGAGACCCCTAGGAAATAATGTCCCATAGCTGAGAATCAACTTACTTTCTAACTCATTCAACCTTCTCACAATATCAGCCCACCCCCCCCAACTAACACAGGTTATGTCAAAATACTAAAGAAAAAGGAACTAGTGCTCCCCCCATGGATATTCACAAAATGTTCAGCAACTGGACTCTTAAAATTTCCATTAGTAATATCCCTTAAATGTTCCATGATCCTAACTTTTACTGCTCTTTTTGTTTGACCAATATACCATTTTAAATTTACACATCCACACCCCACAATATAAACTACCCCACAGGAATTACAAGCAAAATTACCCCTATAAGTAAATTTTCTACCATTTATAAATGTGCCAGAAATGTTTTTATTAAAATTACATACCTTACAGCATCTACAAGCAAAAACACCTACATCAGCTTTTGGGCCTCTTGTTAAAGGCATATTCAATAGTTCCTTTAAATTGACATATCTACCATATGAAAATCTAACATACTTTGGAAACAAGTTACCAACTGTAACATCTTCACAAACTATTTACCAGAGGTCCAAAAGCGCCCTTCTCATTGCCTCTGAAAAAACAGAATATCGAAAAACAAAGAAGAGCATTTTATCATCACAGGCACTGGTAACTGAATCCTTATTCATAACTAATTATGGCTACTCATAGCTTTTTTGCCAGATTTTATTTCCAGTGCTTCATTTAGCGCCTGATTTAAATGCTCAACCTTGTAACCTCGCTTAACCAGCCTATCATTAGCTTCCCTCACAAATTTCTTTTTAAACCTCTCTTCAGAAGTGTTTCGGCAAATGCGCTTAAATTCACCCAGGGCCAATGATTTTAACAAATAGGGAGGATGCATACTATCCACATGCAGAAAATTGTTAACTCATGTATCCTTCCTAAATGGTTTATATTGAATTTTATTCCAATTGTCCACATAAAGTACTACATCCAAAAATTGAATGCAAGATTCACCTTTTTTCATAGAAAACTTTAAACCATGACTATTTGAATTTAACCCACTAAAAAAGTGATCAAATTCACTAACATCACCCCTACAAAGAAAAATAAGGTCATCTAAATCAATACATGTTTTTTTGAAAAACTCAGTACTACAGATGAACAATTTTTCAAAATATCCCATGTACAAAATTGCATACATTGAAGCATAAGAAGCCCCCATAGCTGTACCCTTATGTTGTAAAAATACATCACCATCAAATTAAAGTAATTATGAGTAAGGCAAAATTCAAGCAACCGAATAACAAAACCAGTTTTCGGCCCATCCCCCATAATATTCCAAACGGCATCAAGACCCCATTTGGTCTGAATGTTAGTGTAAAGTGAATTTACATCTAAAACAACTCAATAACAATCATCATACCATTCCACTGCATTAAAAACCTTACATAGCTCCTCAGTATTTTTAACATGGGCAGGTATTTTACTTAAATATGTCTTCAATAAAGAATCCAAAAGCAAACCCACATTTTGTAAATACGAGCCTACCCCTGAGATGATGGGCCTACCAGGTGGTTTGCTTATGCTCTTATGTATTTTAGGCAGTGCATAACAAATTAGATTGACAGGCTTTACCATATACATTTTTTTAACATTTTCCTTAGTTAGGAAGCCCAAGCGCTCTCCTCTTTCCAAAATCTCAAGCAACTCAGTATTATATTCATTCACTGGGTTGTGATTAAGTTTGATATAGTCTTCACTAACATCCAACAAATCACAAACCATTTTCTTGTACTCCTGCTTATTCATGAGAACCCAATTGCCCCCCTTGTCTGCCTGCCTAAACACATAATCACTCAATTTTGCCCTCAACATATTCAAACCTTCCCATTCACATTTGGTGATGTTAAAAGTTTTTTTACCCTTAACAAACATTCAGTAATCATGTTCAATTATCCTATAAAACATTTGCTCAAAGAGAATTACAGCAGAAGAAAGCTTTGGTGGCATGAAATTACTTGCATTAGGTAAATGGGGAACCAACAATTTCTCATAACCAATAGAAATGCCACCACCATCAGAAACAAACTCATTATTTAGAGAAACATCACAATTCAAGTCAGGAACAAACATATTTTCTTCATCACCAGGGATATCATAAATAGAAACATTGAAAAGCGAATCATCCCCATTTAAATTGACTTCATCCTTAACAACGTTTTTGTCTTTACCAAAAAAATACAATAAGATGCAATTTTCTACAAAACTTTTTAGCTTCAATTAATACATCAACTTAAAAGGCACAAATTTTGTCCCCTTCATTAGCAGAAAAATAGTTGAACTGCATAATCGCATATTAGATAAATTAATTAGTTTTAAAGTGTCTGGTTCTTGAAACGCACTACTACTTACACTGATAAAATCAAAAGAGTCCAATTTAGCATCAACTGCCTCTTATGCAGCAACACTCTGTCCCTTATTAAACAATCCAAAATTGAGCACAAAGTTCCTTCATTCGAACGGCTGGTATCATCATTTTCACAAAAGAAGTTCAACGATCCTTCTTCCCCTTGTAATGACTCTTTGTCAACTTTCACTGCTGCTGAACATTTGTCCCAGCCACCATATTCTCATTAACCTGTGATTGCGACGAGTCTAACACAATTTCACCATCAATATTTTCAAAAGAAACACTTTTTTTAGATGAAATGTCTAGTGACGAGGCTGAAGAATCACGCAATGCTGACATTTGACCACCTTTCTTCCTGTTTTTCAATGACCGGGAATTACACTGTCAACCAAAGACCAAACTATTATCAAAGTTATTTAAATCCCGTAGGAGCTTCTTTTTCTTTCCATCAGTTACCTCTGACTCATATTCTCCCAATTTTCTATTCAGAGGTATTAGTATTTCATCTGAGTATTCAAAACTTGCTAAACAACTAATACCTGTGGTGCAACACTCTTCCAATATTTACATTGTTTTTTGTTTTGCTGAGCGTTCTTTAGCAGAATTCACTTCTTTTTCTGAATTTGCTATTCAGCTCATTTATTTTCCTGGAAAAAGACTCACCAGAAATGGAGGCATGCAATTTCTGCTGTAGATCGACTATTTGTTGTTGGAGCTTCTCACTATTCCTGTTGTTTCTTTTTACCAGCACACGAATCCACCCTAGGGTGCAGTCAGATGAAACTTGCCTCCATTCATGCAAAGGATCCTGCTTATCTTCCGTGAAGTTACCGGCCAGCAGCTTATCTATCCTTAAACCCCTCTGTGTCACTTTCATACCAATATACTTTTCAAGTAGCTTGGTATCATAATAAAGGTTTAATTCTTTAATCATTAAGTGCTCAAGTTGAATAAATTGAAAGTTACAGTCCATCTCACCAGATGCTTGCCAAAAGTCATGATTTGCAAGTTTCGCTTCTTGTTCCTTTATCAATTCAGCAAACAATAACTTGTTAACATCCGTTGGGGCTCGAAATACCCCAGGAACTGCATCTGCCACATCCAAAGACATTAAATGTCTTTTAATTTTTTATAAATGTTTTATTTTTGTATGCATATCAGGGAGTATCCCCTACTACCCCTTTTACATGTTCGTCTGCACACAATATATTCCAGTTTCTTTCATAAATATCTAAAAGTAACCTAATGTTACTAGCATATGTAACTGGCACTCTCATAATATTATGTGTTGGCTGTATTCTTTGTTCATTAGTCATAGAGCTAGAGAAGTAGGGTTGTCCCTTCACCTCCCTTGCTCTGAATGTTTCTGTTATCACTTTTTTCACTTCCTTTTGGGCATATCCCCTCTCCATGAAATTATTTCCCAAACTGGACAACTCATTTTTAAACTTATCATCATTAGCTGTAAGTCTTGATGTCCTAAGGGCGTGTCCTCTCATTACATTTTTAAAGACATGTTGTGGGTGCATGCATCTATAGACAACATGTTTCTCTTGTGGAAAGGAGGGGCCACAGGACTTACTACACTCCTGAGTACTATCCATAGTAGTGCTCATTTCCTTAAATTTCCTGCTCATAGCTCCAATGTATCTATAGATTTCTTAGATGGTAATATACATAGGACACCTGAAGGCTATTTTGAAACAGAATTTTTTAGAAAGGAGTGCCACAGGAATCCGTTTGTTCAATGGAACAGCATGCACCCACAACATGTCTTTAAAAATGTAATGAGAGGACAGGCCCTTAGGACATCAAGACTTACAGCTAACGATGAAAAGTTTAAAAATGAGTTGTCCAGTTTGGGAAATAATTTCATGGAGAGGGGATATGCCCAAAAGGAAGTGGAAAAAGTGATAACAGAAACATTCAGAGCAAGGGAAGTGAAGGGACAACCCTACTTCTCTAGCTCTATGACTAATGAACAAAGAATACAGCCAACACAATGTTATTAGAGTGCCAGTTACATATGCTAGTAACATTAGGTTACTTTTAGATATTTATGAAAGAAACTGGAATATAGTGTGTGCAGATAAACATGTAAAAGGAGTAGTAGGGGATACTCCCCAATATGCATACAAAAATAAAAAATCCCTGAAGAGAATTTTGTGTGGTCCAAAATATATGCAGATGAATAAAATAGATGCAGTCCAAAACAAACATGGAACCTTCCCATGTAAAAAAAAAATGTAACTATTGTAAGTGCTTAGATACCATTGGAAAATTTCTACATCCAGATACTAAAAAGACACCTTATTTCAGATTAATAGCTGACTGCAATACCACTAATCTGGTATATCTGGCATACTGTGTTGTATGCCATTCTTTCTACGTGGGTATGACTACACGCAGGTTGAGGGATCATGTAAAAGATGACTTGTATGATATTTCTAGACATGCTGAGATAAATGTACTAGCAAAACATGTTTTAGAGAAAGGCAAATAACATACCTTTAAATTTATGGTTATTGAAATTATACCCCCGGGATATAGATGGGGTGACATGAGGAATAAGGTTGAAACAAAAGAGTTGGACTGGATTATCAGAATGCATGCTAATATGGGCAAGGGACTTGATGAGAAAATATCCATTAAGCCCATATTGTTGAACAGACCACTTCCAAGGTAACCCACACAAAATATTACGTTTTATTACGGTAGATACTTGTCTTTTTTATTTGTATTTTATATGTTTTATATTTATATTGATTATGGTTATCTTATGTAGTATAGTTATTCAATGGAATATGATATGACATAAGGGTAATTTAGCACTTTAAGCATTTTTGCAAGCTTAATTGCATTGACTCTTCCATTGGTTGATGTTGATTTAAATAGCTGATGGTTATTTGTGATGATTGCTGCAAAAGCGCTCGCCTCCTACTTTGTTCGTTAACGATTTTAAGATTTTATGTGCCCTAGTCTGGAGCCTTCTCTTTTTACTTTTTACATTATAAATAATGTCCTGTGCACTGAACACCATCTGTTAGCTGCTGGAGTAGAACTAGAAGCCCTTTCAGCTGACATACCAGATGCCATGCAGACCAGGCAGGGCCTTGTTGGAAAAATGGGTGCTGCCAATTTCCTCTAGAACCTCAGGGTTCTTCATAAAATGCTTGCATAGTTCTGTTTCTCTCTTCTGAGGTCCATGGGAGCCAGAAGTGCTCCCCCATATGCTGCAGCAGAATGTCAGGAAACTGTCATAGGATTCATGAGGCAGACACCCGAAAAAGTCTTACTGTGTCCTCTGATGGTCATTGGAAAGTCACTGTAACATGGATGGTTAATACTGCATACACCTTAGTGTTTACAAGGAACTGCCATAGGAAAAAGTCCTACTGTGTCTTCTGATGGTCGCTGCAACGTCCCTGTAAAAAGGATGGTTAATACTGCATAGACCTGCACTGCAGAATGATGTCAAGGAACTGCCATAGGATTTGTGAGGTAGATGCCTGAAAAAGTCCTAGTGCATCCTTTGATGGTTGCTGCAACGTCCCTGTAAGAAGTGTGGTTAATGCTCCACAGACCTTCGTGTTTATAAGAAACTGCCATAGGATTCATGAGGCAGATACTTGAAAAAAGTCCTAGAGTGTCCCCTGATGGTCACTGGAAAGTCCATTTAACAAGAATGAATAATGCTGCCCGCCCCTTAGTGTTTACAAGGGCCAGCATCCTATGCATCCCAAATTATTCCAGATGAGAGTGACACATATCTGCAAGCTCTAGTATGGTGTCATTGTCCACAAAAGAGTATTTAACTATGGCCCTGTCATGGAGGTGATCACAGGTCAGTCAATGATAAACCCTTCTATGAAGCAGTGGGTGATATCATACAGTGTAGTAATCACTGGATGTAAAAACAGCCACTAGAATGTTTTTTCACAAAAGCAGATGCTACTCTTAATAGTGTCTGTTCACTAGAAAATAGCAGTGTACAGTTTCCCTATTCACTGTGGGTCATTGTGCAATTTCTAAACATTTCTGAATCGATCCACCATATTGTTTACCCTCATTTGCATTTAGTCTCATTTCTATAATGCCACTCATCTGCATATCATATGTCCATTTGCATATTGTGGTAACCTCACTAATTTCTATGGCAGTTCAATCACTCTGTGATTGTTTCTGAATTGGCTTCACGCTGCACGTTACCGTTCATTCTGCTACCTCACCTAATCAATGCACTTATTGTTTCTGAATTCCTGGGCATATTTGTTTAGAAGGTGGTTACATTTACATCACTATTAAATAAAATATATTAAGGGGCCTACTTTGGCTTCTATTCATAAACATTGTGTGACATGGGCACAGGCCTGATATGCCATAGTTTAGCATTCCAAAGTTTGTTGTTATTCATAAAAAAATAGTTACACAATGAAAAGAAAAAAATAGTTACACAGTAGAGTAAGACATCGTATATTATCTTAACCCATTCACCAAATAATATACTCTGAGCACAGAATACATATGCAAATCTACTCTTCACTGAATGTATACCATTCATAAAATGGTAAGGATTACCATACAGACTGGTCCCGGTGATGCAACCCATGGAAATCCATCAAGGTCCAATCCAGTGGGGAGGTGCAATCTAATGATGCTACAGCTGACAGCACTGTGATCCCCCTCTCCTACTTCTGTGTTCCTTATCAGACATAGCTGAACAACACGCTTTTAAAATAAGAAAATGTGACAAAATCTACATTGTGTATTGGGAAAATCTCTACTGGCATTGGTGCCCCATTGAGCAGACAAACCTAGAATCACAACCAAACTTGTCCTGTCCCTTTGTCAGTAAGGGTGCTAATGTCCCACCAATGAAAGCACACAGCACCAGATCCCCACCCATTATCATGATATTATAATGAATTTTGGTCTGCAATCATGACAGCAAACTGAATTGCTCCCTACTGAAATGTCGACACTCAAAATGCCAAGTGCTGAAATGCTGAAAAAAAAAAAAGAGACGAAAAACCCAGAGAAGAACAAATCTCAAAAATTGTTCTTCTTAAATCTTCTTTTTGCAGGTGGGGAAAGCCCCCATACCCCCCAAACTTATATATACAAACATAGAAATCACCATACTTTGGAAAAAAAGGAATATTCAGAGAAATGGCATCTCTGACTTAATATATGTAAGTCCATTCTTTCAACTACTCAGTCTCTACATTTCAGGATGTATTGTAGCAGGTCCTGACATTTGAAATGGTCACCCTGTAATTTTTTTTTTATGAATCACAGTCTGTCAGGACAGCAAACCATACAGAAATGGTGAATACAGCAGAAAAAAAGGAAAGTTGCCTTAGCAAGCAGCCGTACGTAGAGTCAAGCTATGGCATACATTCCCTTGACATGCCATGATACACTCCAGTGCTGTGTTGAGCTACCAAGCTGCACAGTAATTTGTCACTCCCAAGCACAAAAGCACCTGATACACAAAGTGCACCAGGTTGTACTGTGCACCATTCATGAAAACAGAATTATGACTTTGTATCTATGCTAATATGTGTACTGTTAACATGTTTTTTACTGCTCAAAATAGAGTTGAGGGTGGGGCACCATTTTGGGGATCTGCATGGGGTGCTACATGACATAGCTATGGTTCTGTTCTGTGCAATACCCTTTCCAGTTAACAACAGAGGACAATTGTTTTTCTCTATATAACAGTAAATACATTCTAAACTTTCAAGTTAGACACTAGAATGCATTCAGAAATTTAAACATATAACAAAGAAAGTTCACTGGTCTGTAGTTACCTAACATGAGTGTATCACTATTCCTGTCAGCTGGAACTGTCTGCATCGAAAAATTAGGGACCAGAGCTGGTATTCACTTACATGGTCCTGATTTCATATTGACATTACTAAAATAACTTATTCAAAGCTCTCTGTGCCACTGACTTGTGGGCACCCATCAGCACTTCTTCTGCAGTGCAGATCCTGCTTCCTAACAGCTTGTAACTGGAGCAGCTGCTCCTGCTGCTATACCCTAGCTATGGTTCTGGGTTTCAGCATGAAGGTTCCATTGTGCTGTGCAAGAAGTACTCATTACAAATGAATATCCAGGAACTACAGTGACACTAGTACCTGTCCTATTCCTTGGTAAGTAACCCTCAACTGAAGTTGTAAGTATGGCTGATACAAGTGACCCTAATTGGATGTGCTGGCTGAAGACACACCATCCCCTGCAAAAAAGGACACAGGTTCTGCAGTTGTGGCCAAACATTCAGCTTCAGAGGTGCACACTGCACTTTGGACATACACAATGTAGGTCAACAACACAGGGGCACTTGATGCCATCAAATGTCAGAGTTATCCTTTGATGTGCATGCACACTGAGCATTAGTTAATAGTTGTGCAGGAGTATGATCCACTATGCTGCTGTTCACCCCTTAATGAAGTTGTTAGATGTGTTATATGGTCATCATGATGATGATGGGCAGTTACATGAAGATATTGAAAGCAATAGGAGATGTTTATGGTGAGGGCTGTCATGACCCTGAATACAACATAAAATTGGCAATGCCATCACATCTGCCCAGTTTCAGTGTTGCCCATGGGAAGGGTAGGGTACAGATATTTGTTGACTCTGCATGTATAACACTGCAAGGGGCACACTCAAGGACCATGTCTGGAGCTGTCAGAAGCCATGATATACCTCACTGTAAGCAGTCATTACACAGACAGAAGTGAATAACTACCTCAGGAATTGGCATCCAAGCCTATGTCCCATAGTAATATACAATCCAAGTCCCATGAGGTCATAAGCTCCATATACTCTAACCAGCAATGGTGCAACATACACCATCTCTATCAGTGGTGAACTCTGCTCTCTTTCAATAGCAATCTAACACTAGAAGAAGGGCACACAGTGGCTCCCCAGCATTATTACAGTATATAACTGTTGACACCATTAATGCTTCCAGCAATACCACTCCAGCATCATGCCCTAGTGAAATATCTCACATACATTTCCTATTTCTAGTTGTGCATTACTCCTGGCAGCTGCTAATTTGCTGACTTCCACCATGATAGCTGACTTCACATGCAAAACATAACACAGCAAACTTTTTGGGGGGAAGGTTGGCTACATGTATACCACATATGTGTCAGCATGCATTCAACACACTGTGTGGCGCTTACCAACAAGATGACCCTGTTACAAATCACCATGCTGGAAACTGACATACAGGTATGGCATATTCCAAATGTGGGAATCATGAGGACTACCAGAATACCACACACACACACACACACACACACACACACACACACACACACACACACACACACACACTGGGGATGATTCCCACGGTAGCAGATGTGTAGCAGGCTACCTGGTAGTTGAGGTAAAGTAGCCTTTCTTATTGATGTATCCCTGGGACTGGGCACCTTCACAGACAAATGAGTGCAGTATGTATCACCAGTACCCCTTGGATGGGGGTGACATTGCCAGAAACCATGTATAGTGCTGATTCTCTCATCTTAAGCTCTGGGGAACCATATATGCTCATTACCATGTAGCAGCATAACACTGAGGAACTTGTTGCATATCTGTGAGGCAGATGCCTGGGAAGTACACAATGTGCCCCCAGCTGGTCAGTGCAAAGTAGGTATCCACAGGTATAAGAAGACCACACATTTCCTGAGATTCAGTATATGGGCAAAATACATTGACCAAGCTACAGATGATATCGCCAGCTACTCTGTTGCAATCCACAGTCTGGTGACCATTTAGGACAAGATAAGTCAGACACTACTAGTAGCATTTACAAGCCTTGGTTCTATGAGAATGCAGAAACTGATCAACAGAGGCAGTGACCAGAGCAATACAGTGCTGCTTAACACAAACTGGCACAACTGCAAACATGTCACTACATTTTATGCGATTCATTCAAATATCATTATTCACTCGTTTCTCTGTACCATTATCATTTACATCAACATATGTACTTCTTTAGATACACTGCATATTGCACTGTGCAATCTGTTACACAGCTGCACAACTAAGACTTATGAGTCTGCAACACACTGCATTTTGCCAAGAATCACACAGATGTCCCTTATATACTATGCAACTTGTCTATGAATTCCAGTCGTAGTCATATCAAACAGATCCATTAAATAATTACAGAAGGAAGTTCATAAAAGAGGAAAATTTCTGGTAGTGCACAAAGGCAGTTAGAGTAATTTATTTCATTACTTTACTTTATTAACTGGGTTGGTCACTACTGGACATAGCCCTTTTACAAATTCAGATTCAGGGAGAAAAATGTCCACATCTGAAGTAGTTAACTTCATTTGATCATCAACCTGTGGGTTCCAGATCCGATAAGGATCCGAGCCAGCAGCTTACTAAGCTAAAGATCCGAGTTCCAAGCTCCTTTCCTTTACCCATACTACACTGCAACCTCCTTCCAATCCTCAGATCTCGTTTACCGCGACTTCGCCAGCATGGGATTCTTGAGCTCCAGGCAGGTTTGTTAGGTTTTCATCTAACTTTCGGTCTGTGTGTGTTCGAGTGCTAAATCACTTAAAAACCCTGTCCTTATTTACCCCGGGTTTTGCTTTTAAAAAAAAAAAATAGGGGAGTAGGAATGTTTCCAAACTTTCTGTCTGTGTAGGCCTCCCCTTCCCGCCCTTAGTGTGTGTGTGTGTGTGTGTGTGTGTGTGTGTGTGTGTGTGTGTGTGTGTGTGTGTGTGTGTGTGTGTGTGTGTGCTTGATTACTTAGCTTGTCTAAGTTAGTTATTTCGGAAGGTCAGAAGACGACATTTTCTAAGTGCACAGAGTGTGGCCATAACCTGTCACCGACCGATGGTCACACTCTGTGCGTAGTTTGTTTGGGGGTTCACTATCTGACATCTGGCTGCAAGATTTGTGCAGCTTTTAACCTCCGGGTCCTGCGAGATCGCAGGACCAAGCTGATTCTGGCAGGTCTTTTACCCGCAGAGTCAGCTACCTCTTCTGCAGCATCTTCTTCAGTCAAGGGTGTGACTGTTCAGCCCTCCGGCCCTCCTCCCCTGTCCAGGACTCCCACTCCCACCTCTAAACAGGAAGAGAGAGAGGCCAGGAAAGATAAACACAGAGAAAAAGACAAAGATAGAGAAAAAGAGAGAGAGAGAGACAGGGAGAGGGGTCGCAAGAGGCAAGCGGACTTGGATCCGTCGCCCCCCCCCGACAAGTTGATCTCAACACCAGAAAAGATTGCTAGGCCATCTTCCCCTCAGCACCATTCTTCACAATTCTCCCCAGAGCTGGAGGAGGAGGCTCAGCTCACTTCGAGGTCGTCCTTGCATCGGCCCTCCTGGCCGGTGTCAGTGGCGTCGAGACCCCTCACTCTTTTCTCGGAGTCCATCTCTGCTCCCTCGCAACTGAGTTTGTCTTCCATCATCCAATCCTCCCAGGGGCAGCCTGTGTCCAATATGCCCCAGACAGTTCCCCCTGAGGAATACGAGATGGTTTGCGAGCCCTCCCTGAAAAGTCCCCCCAAGGAGGCCCTTTGCAAATGCCAGTGCAAAAGGAGGCACATGGATTCCCCTGAGTCCCTCACTGAGGATACCAACTTGGAGGAAGGGGAAGGTTCCCCCAGATCACCCCCCAAAGATGTTTCCTTCAGAGACATTATAGAAATTCTTCGCCAGAGGGCGGTTGGTCCACCCAAAAACCTTCCTCGGATGAGTCAGTATTTCTGGAGGTGTTCCACACAGGCCCATCTACCTCTTGGGTGTCCCCCCCCGGCCAACCTTCTGGTGACCTCATTAACACCAGAGCCTGGAAGGAACTGGACACTGTACAGCCAACACCCAAACGGCCAAAGTATTGAGCCCTCCTGTGGACAAGCCCACTTGGAGTAAGGGTTCCCCTGTTGATGCCATGGTGGTGGCAGCGGCCAACAAAAAAGAACTCACCCAGGAAAGTTCCTCGGTCCATCCTCCGGACAAGGAGTCTAGGGTGATGGATCATCTTGGAAAGCTGACTTTCGCTTCAGCTTTACTATAAGGGAGCTGAATTACATGGCCCATGTAATTAGACTGCAGCGTGACCTCATGAAAGAGTACACTGAGTTCCCCCGGAGTCCATTTCAGCTGAGGATAAATGGACATTCTCGGCTCGTATGGCCACTCTCAAGTCTGTTTTGAATACGTCCATGCATTTACTCTCTCACACCAACAAGGGAGCCACTAGGGCAGCCGGGTCCGGTATTGCCATGAGGCATCATGCCTGGCTCTGGCTTTGTGATTTTTTGGAACCTGTCAAGGCATCCTTCGCTAATGCCCCTTTTGATGGTTCGACCCTGTTCGGGAAGACTGTCCAAGATACGCATGTCCAGAGCGAGAAGGATGGGAAAAAGCTGTCAGCTGTTGAGATCTGCTTCTCTAACCCTCAAAGGTTCTTCTCCAGGAACCAGTGAGGGCAAAAGAAGCTGTGGTTCTGGAAATATCAGCAGTCCAGGAATGCTCCAGACTCCTCCTCCCCCACATGCAGAGGGGGACAAGGTGGATGCCAGCCCAGAGGCAGAGGGGGACTGAAGAACTTCAGGTCACGGGAACCTTTTTCTGACCAACCTGCGCAGCAGCCCTGAGAGGTTGCCTGACTGCTCCTCTATGGAGACAGTCAGGGGGGAGTGTTTTTCAAGGCACCTAGCCCAGTGGGAGTCCATCACAACAGATCACTGGGTGCTTCGAATAATATCCAGAGGCTATTCTATTCCCTTCATAAACAGTCCCCTATACACAAGGTGCCTCATGAACATCCCACCTGCACAAAGGGAGGTGGCAGCTTTGGAAATAAAAAAGCTGCTAGAAAAAAGAGCAATCCAGCAAGTGCCCCCAGACCAGTCCCGATCAGGCATCTATTCCAGGTTCTTTTTGGTGCCAAAAAAGATGGGGGACTTAAGGCTGATTCTCGACCTATCCACAATGAGCCTGTCCGTTGCCAAGAAAAAGTTCTGGATAGTCACTCTACAGTCCATCCTGCCCTTCTTGCAGGAGGAAGACTGGATGTGCTCGATAGACCTTATCCTAATGGACAGGCGATCCAGGAGGTTCCTCCACTTTTGGCTAGGAGCCAGTCATTACCAATTCAGGGTCCTACCCTTCAGTCTCACCACAGCCCCCAGGGTTTTTACCAAGGTCATGGCAGTTGTAATGGCCCACCTGAGGCTTCAAGGCATTCAGGTCTTTCCGTACCTGGATGACTGGCATCTCACTGCCTCCACCAGGCATCAGCTTGTACTAGCCAGAAATGTCTTTCTTCAGTTGTCGACTCAGCTGGATATCACAATAAATATCAAGAAGTCTTCTCTTCAACCTGTTCAAATTCTAGACTTCATAGGGGCAAGAATAGATTCTGTTCAGGCCAGGATATTTTTGACCCCAGACAGACTTCACAGCCTGGCCCTTTATGTATTGGCACTCCTTCAGTCTCCTGCACCCCAAGCAGAGTTAGTCCTGAGAGCCCTAGGGTCCATGGCAGCAGCTATAAATCTGGTTCCTTGTGCACATCTGCATATGAGAGTGTTACAGTGGACGTTACAAGTTCAGTGGTCTCTACTACATCAGTCTCTAGACTTTCCAATTCCTCTGAGCAAAGTGTGCAAAAATTCTCTCATGTGGTGGCTTCAATCCCAGAATCTGCAAGAAGGACGCCCCCTTTGTTATGCCTCCACCCCAAGCCACGGTGACCACTGACACCTCCTGCTTAGGGTGGGGGGGCACTGTTCGGGCAGGATGGTCCAAGGCACATGGACTCCAAGAAAGACCATTCTGCATATCAGTGTTGTAGAGATGAGAGCAGTCCTTTTAGCATTGCAGGCCCTTCATACCTCTCTTCCTCTGGGAACTATTTCCATCCAGTCAGACAATATGTCAGTGGTCTGGTACATAAACAAACAGGGGGGAACCAGGTCCTATCCACTTTGTCGAGAGGTCATGAGAGTGTGGGAATGGGCGATCTCCACCAACCACTTTCTGATAGCAATGCACATCCCGGGTCAGTCCAACATTTTGGCAGACAAATTGAGCAGGACTATCCTTTCACCTTACGAGTGGTCTCTGAACCCTTATGTAGCAGAACAGATCTTCCTCAGGTGGGGTCAGCCTTGTGGCGATCTCTTCCCCTTCGCCGTCCAACACAAAGTGCAGCGGGTTTTTCGCTTTGATTCTCCTGATGGGGGAAGCCCCCAGAGATGCTCATGTCCATGCTTGGCCACCTGGTCTTCTTTATGCGTATCCCCTGCTTCCTCTCATGACAAAATTCTTCCAGAAAGCTCGTCAGTTGGGAAGCAGAGTAATCCTCATAGCCCCGTTCTTGCCTTGTCAAGTTTGGTTTCCTTGCCTGCAGTCTCATCTTCTAGCTCCGCCCTGGATTTTGGATCCCATTTCGGATCTTATTCATCATCCCTCGGGGATTCATCTTCCAAGTCTGGACAGCCTCAAGCTCACAGCTTGGTTGCTCCAGTTCCATTAGTTGTCAGGACTCCCGGTATCTCTTCCCCAGTAAAATCCATCCTGGTAGCGGCACACAAGTTCTCTACCAGAAAATTTTATAGTAGTAATTGGAAAAGTTTTTCCATTTGGGCTTCACAGAGAAATCTGGATCCTTTTACAGCTCCAGTTCCAGTGGTGTTAGACTTTTTGTCTCATATTTTCCAAAAAGGGGCCAGCTCTTCCACAGTAAATGTCCAGCTGGTGGCTATTTCCCATTTTCACATAGGGGAAAATTCAGGTTCCCTAGCTGCTGCCAGAATTTGCAAGACTTTTGTGAAAGGTACTTTTCTTCTGAGACCCCCTATCAAAAATCCTTCCCCGCCATTGGATTTGACTTTGGTTCTTCTTAGTTGCACCCCCGTTCGAGCCTGCAGCTTCAGTTGACTTGAAATTCTTGTCATGGATGACAGCCTTCCTAGTGGCTATTACTTTAGCCAGGAGAGTGTCGGAGCTTCAGGCACTATGTATGAAACCCCCATACCTAATTTTTCACAAGGATAGGGTATCTCTCAGGACTAACCTGTCTTTTCTTCCTAAAGTTGTTTCGGAGTCAAATATTAATCAGTCTATTAATTTGCCTGTATTTTTCCCTAATTTTCAAAATAAAGGGGAATACAAACTTCATTTGCTGGATGTTCATAGACAGTTATGTTTTTAATTGCATAGGTCCAAACCCTTCCGTAAATCTGATCAGCTTTTCGTTTCCTTTGCTAAACCCTTTTTGGGAAAACCGGTTTCAAAGATGACTCTCGCTAAATGGATTTTGCTTTGTATTTTACAAGCATATAAAGAACTTGGATTACCAGAACCAGAAGGGGTTCATGCTCACTCTACCCATTCTATGGCTACTTCTGCTGCATTCTGGTCTAGAGTTTCCTTGGATGATATTTACTTAGCAGCTACCTGGGCCTCCTCTCACACCTTTATTACTCATTATAAGCTAGATTTGGTGTCTAGAGGAAGGGCTTCCTTTGGCTCTCCAGTGCTCCGAAATATCCTTCCTTAAGGGCTTCCCAAGATTTCGGGTAGCTGGGGACTCTGTCCCACAGGTTGATGATCAAATGAAGTTAACTACTTCAGATAAAGAAGTTATGTACTCACCATAACGTTCCATCTGAGTAGTTAGACTTCATTTGTCAGCAACTTTCCCTCCCTCCTTCCCCCTGAACTTGGTGATTATTTTTGAGCTCGATGTCCTGAGTTTGATGAGCCTGGTGTATGTGTTCGGGTCAGGTTTTTGGCTTAGGTTGTTGTGTGTCACGTACTGGGTGGCAAACTTGATCTGAGGATTGGAAGGAGGTTGCAGTATAGTATGGGTAAGGGGGAGGAGCTTGGAGCTCGGATCTTTAGCTTGGTAAGCTGCCGGCAGGGATCCGTATCGGATCCGGAACCCACAGGTTGCTGACAAATGAAGTAGAACTACTCAGATGGAATGTTATGGTGAGTGCATAACTTCTTTTTCTACACTAAGCACAAAAAAACAACAAAAATAATGAAATTAATGTAAAAAGTAGATAACTGTATACAAATCAAACTTTTTTCTCTAAAAATAGATGCATATGTACAAACTGTAAGTAAAGTAACATATTGTCAGACACAATAAAACATTAAAATACATCATGCTGAATCACAGGCATAAACCATAATACTGAAATTTACAAACAGAAATGATAAATAGATCTAGTATCCAGTAAATTATGTCCTACTGTAAAAAAAAAAAACACAATGTCAAATTCAAAGTTATGCAGTGCTGTACAAAAATAAAGGTCTTCAGCTGTTAATAAATATCAAGTGTTTTACAGAGATCACAGGGATAAATAGAATAAAAAGGGAATTAGCACACAGACAAGTAACTAGGTACTGATACCATGATAATCCAAAACTGAACTATAGATGCAATTTAAATAATTGGAAAAGTGTCACAAAAAGTCTAAGTATGATAGTAAGTTCTGCGGGAATCAGGCAAGACAGGTACCTTAGCAGGGGTCTGTATTATGTTATCATCAACCCTTAAACATCGAACCGCCAGTTACACAAACAGCCAATTCAGTGATTTTTTTCCTTGGGAAAAAAAATTGCCTGGCCATCATCGTGAATTTGCCCCTTTTCCCACTGTAGTGCGATCTCGGAGTTGGTATATTTAGTTAGGGAGGTGTCGGGGGCACAGCCCCATACATTGGGGGAAGTGATGGGTGTAGCCCCCCCCCCCCCACTTTGAAATGATTGTAGTGATGTTTCCTTCCTGGTCGGCTGAGCGATTTTCTTTCCCTAGGAAAAAAAATCACTGAATTGGCCATTCGTGTAATTGGCAGTTCACTGTTAAGGGGTCGATGAAAAGGCATTCGCTGTAATGCCTTTTCGATAACATAATAGAGACCCCTTAGCAGTGAATGGGCTAAGATAAAAAGTAAGGAAACAGAGCACTGAGTTCAAAATTAATACACTGGTAGAGAAGATACAGGCATTCTACAGCAAATGGTCAACACCTAAAATGGCATGGAAGTATCATAAATTCTCACCCACTGGCAGACAAAAAACTAATGCATGAGTAACTTTCAAGTAATTCTATAGGAAATACAGGAATGTAAGCAGTGCTGAATGCAGGTAAGTTTTCACTAGTTTGTAAGTGCTTGCAGAGGAGGTTCCATCTGTCAGGAATACAATGATTTAAGGCTGTCTCATCTGTATTTCTAGAAATTGTAGATACTTTTAGCTGATCTGAGCATTAGGATTGTGCTTGTTTGTTTTATGCAGCAGATTAAATGTGATTATGACCTGTATACTTGTTAGTTTCTTTGGCAATCCATCCACTTCATAGATGTTAGTGCTTTGCAGTGCTATGTACTTTTTGAATTGCTAGCAAAGTGTCCCATTCTGGTACATACTGTCTATAGTCTAGCAGCAATATTTATGCTGGAGAACTGTCTGTTTTCTGTCAGGTTTTGTTTACACAAGCCATAACTTTTTTTTTTCTTCATTCAGGTATAATCTGCTATAATGTAAGCTACATTAAAGGCATGCAAACAGTTTTCTGAGGCCAGAGAATGTGATGGACCATTTCTGCAATCAAAGAGTAAGTTAGTCATCAGCATACTGGATTAGTCTGACTTTCCTTTATACTCATTCAGCTTATCTGTAAACAGCAAGAACAGTCCCAGAAATGACTCCTGAGATACTCCACTACCAGATGGACATGGGCTAAAGGGCTAAATTTATAATGTACATCTAAAGTTTTTCTATGTAACTAATCTGAACAATTATGTTATAGTTTACCTTTATGCCTTTTTCATTTGTGAAATGTTTTGTATTTCAACTGAGATGAGTCTGAAATTGGTCAGTACTGATCAGTGCACTATACTGGAAAACAAAACAATAAATAAATATTGTGCAATATCATAAATTCACTATGACTAGACAAATAATTACAAATCTTTCTGAAGCATGCATTATGTTAACACTCTGTATCAAAGGTAAAAAGTATATAGCACCAACACAGTTACCTTTACCCAGTTGTCTGTTAAGGGCAACTGTACGTTAGACAATGGCCATGTCAGTGTGCCAAAACCCTGCCTAAAACCATGCTTCTTCTCATAGATGATATTACACAGAAGAAGGTATGCAGTTTTTTACTGGTATACTACTTTTCCCACAACTTTAGCTAATGTGCTGAGTGTGCTGATGTGTCTCTAGTATTCTTAGGTCTTGATCTTTACAAACTGGAATAATCTTGCAGTGTTTCCAGAGGTGGAGGAACTTGCCATCCCTTAAACTTCTGTTTAGCCACATATCTAAAGTACTGGCAACACTGGGTGCATGTAGCTTACTGTAAGAGGTCATCTGTGCCCTTTCCATATCATGTGCCACTATCTCCCAGTGACCACTGTTGTAGGATAGAACTTACAGGGTGGCACTTGTGCTTTTTGACAGGAAGGGGTAATCAATGGGCTCTAAAAAACTTATTACAAGAGTTTCCTTAATGCCTGAGAAGTAAGCACTAATAGTAGTAGCCATCCCTTTAGCCAAGTTATTATGAAAGGAGTAGATAACCCTGAGTAGTGTTGGCAAAAAAGGATATTAATATGATTTTTCCTGATTGTAAGAATTGTACGGGCAGTATTTTGGATAGATTAGCAGTATTTATTATCAGACTGAGTGTCTGCATTTTCTTCTGAGACATCTTTGTTCATTTTTGTTGCTTTTACTACCCTCTGCTTTGAACTTCCTTCATATGTTAGCAGTTTCTGAGAAAGAATGTGTTTTATGACTGAAATAATCTATTCTTTAATTTTCTCATCACATATTTTGATGGATGGGGCTACAAGTACAAAAAATCAAGTAATGTTTTAATAAAATACAATGCATAGACATTTAGATAAAGTACTATGTCAAATGGTGACTAACTACAAAGGTTAATTACAGTCATAGTCATTGTCATTGTCATTTATAGACATATTCCTGACACTATAGACTTCTATGCAGAATGCTGGGGTGATAATAGATGTGTGGGCATGCATAGTGAAAGTATGCAGATGGTCATTTAGGAAATCATATAAGGTGTTTGTACCAGTAGAGTAGTATTTTATTAACTTGAATCCTATCCAGAAATGTGGTTGGGTCTATATTTACCTAGACAGAACTGTAATAAACTACTGATATCCCTGTTGGCAGATCTTGCACAAGCAGACCTAGGCAGTTGTCTAGGGCGTGGTGCTGGCTGGGTGGGGGGGGTGGGGGTTAGCCATGCAAATATTAAGTAAGGGTCTATATTATATAACCGAAATTTTATAACTTCGAATACCATATGATCGAACCATATGGTCGAAGTTATAAAACCTTGAATATGTATAAAAAAATATAAAAAAAAAAGTTACCTGACACTTTAAAGCAGGGGGGTAAGACCCCCTGCACCTCCCACATCTCCCGCTCTTTAAATATACCAACTCCGAGATCGCACTACAGTGCAGTAAAGGGAAATCTTCCCTTTACCGCATTATAGTGCAGTCTTGGAGTTGGTAAATCTAAAGTGTGGGGGGTGTGAGGGGTGCAGGGGGCTTGCCCCCCGCTTACAACCCTTAGTTTTTGTTTCCTCATTTTGTTTTTTTATATATTCGAAGTTTTATAACTTCGACCATATGGTGTCGATCATATGGTATTCGAAGTTATAAAACTTTGATTATATACTATAGACCCATTAATTAAAAAATGAAATATTTTGCTCCTACACAATATTCATTTCATTTCAAAACAAAAACTTTTCCTGTTCAGTGTCTACTATTAATAACTTCTTGCTCATGATCACTCTGCGTGCAACAGCTTAAGTCTTTCATTGGCTAGAGGGAACTGGCACACAGAAGACCGGGGAACTATCATTATTTAACATGAAAAGAAGCTATAGGGGTGAATTTCTTACTGAAACCAATCCCTTGTGATTGCAGCTTGCTTACAAATGGGAAAGCATGTGTTTTACAGCACAGGTGTTAGGAATGGTCAGGAAATCATTACAGCAGACCTAGCAAACAGATATTATTTTACACCAGCACTTAGCAGGTATTTTAGACAAGAATGGAAAAGCTTTATATGTGAACAGGATACAGAGGAGCCAAGTGACTTGCAGCTTACAAATGGGAAAGGACAGTGTACATGTGTATGGATGAAATATCCCAGTTAGGGAACACTTACTATTTAAGTGATTTGGGCACAAGAGCTTTAATCTCCATACTAGGTCTCAGTCATTACAGTTCACATTTTGTTTGTAGTTCAGTAATGCATTTTGATACAAAACCTGCTGTTCTGTTAACTTTTCTAAGTAATCAGAGTAGTCTGTTCTTGTCTCTCTCCAGTTTTTCAGAACATCTCTGATTTGCCCTCATATTTATGCCCAGTTCTTGAGCAAGTCACTTTGTAGTAAACAGGAACATCAACATATGATCCATGTTCTTTGGATGTGATCCTTGATTTTCTTTATATTGACTGTGTGTTTATTACTTAGCATAAAATAAATTGGAAAGAATGAAGTCTGAATTTAATGTTAATATTTTAAATAGGAATACATTTTTAATTTAGCTTTTTTGTAAGCAGACAGGTGTGAAATGCAGTGTGTTTGGGCTACAACAGTTTGTCTAGCGCTTAGTGCTGATGAGTAAGGCTATGAGAAGTTAAAAGAGTTGCTTCCTATAGTACATGGTTTGATTCCATCAGTCTTAATGTCTTCTATGTGACTCTGTCAAGTTAGTTCACCAGACAATATTCTTGGGATGCTCCAGAAATAGAACATTTGTGTCCAGTGGGCTGTCCAAGGCTATTACAACTGTATTATACATTTGTCATTTGAATTCCTGCACCCTTCACATAGAGACTAATTAGTTCTTTGCTATATGCTATTTGAATATGAATCCCTGCACATCTCTTGTAATTTAATAGTTTGCCAGATGTATTTGCACTAAATGTAAGTTTTGAGGGAAGAGAAGTTCACTGTTTCTCATGCTAAGTCTGTTTTCAATGTGAGAGTGTTTTGTATAGTTTAGAAAATGGCTCAGTGTTTTTTCTGTAAGATTTGATACAAAAGTTCAAAATGAAATCATATCTCTGTGAGAATTGTAAAAGTAAAATAGAAAATAGTCTTCACACTGACAGGTTTGAAATATGTTTGCTGAAATTGGGGAGAGATAGTGCCAAGTAATATGATATTGGTATAGATGGCAGAGGCCTGATTCATCACCCTGCATAGGGCCCCATTTGTCCATGAGCTGTTGAATCTGGAGGTGTATGCTGTAAAAAATAATATTATAAGCCATTCAAGTAGGTCAGACCTGAACTGAATGATGTCAGAATGGACAGCTGTTCTTGATGACAGTGAAGAAATTGGGAGGTCAAAAATGAGCGGTAGGTGTCCTGCAAGCATGTAAGCCCAACCCCCCCAAAATGTATTTTACATCCTGTAATATTTATGATTTTTGTATGACTTGTGGGTTGTTGAACAAAAACTGTTGCAGCATTTGTATTGTATCTAACTACTTTGCTTTATTCATTGCACTAAATAGTGAATTAATTCAATAATAGCTCTGGATTGTGTAATATCGTCTAACTATGTTGCATTTTAGAAATGTTTTTGTAGTACCTTCTTACAGCCTACAGCAACTTCAAAGGGGTTGATATTTTTCAAGTCATATAGTCTGCATTATATGAAGTGATGATCAGAACCATCTGATCTTCAAAATTTATTATGTAGCTATTGTTATATATTGTTGTGTTGCACTCTTGTTTACAAGTTTGGAATGTAAAGGATTTATGTAAAAGCTGTTACTCTGGCAGTTAATGCAAAGAACAAACGCTCTGGCTTGTTAATGAACTGCTTCCTTTGCCAAGGGGCAGTTATTTATTTCATTTAGTTATTATGTTACATTGAGCAAATCACTTAACCCAGCAGTGCTTTGGAGCTCACTTAACCCAACAGTGCTTTGGAGCAATTGGAAATTTGGGCCAGGCTCCTTAATGATCTCCAGAACTACAAGCCTTGTAACTTTGAAACTGTTGTCATTGTTTGACATCCATTCCCTGTTGCACAGCTGATCTATTTCAGGAAATCATATGCCAATATCACCAGCATGCAACTTTTTTAATGCAACAGGCAATTTATTTTTCAAGGGCAGCAGGCACTGAATTGGAAATGATGCACTGAAATGCAAATTTGTTTGTGAGCAGCAACCTCTGCATTAGTAATAGTTCTCTTTTAATTTAGAATTCAGATAACTTTTACTTCTGCAGAGATCCTGCATACTGGCTTAGTGAATTTCTACCAGGTAGTTAATATTTCTTAGAATCTTATAAATATTCTTCTATTTAAAATGTGTTACACATGGCTGGATCTTATAGTATGATGGTATTGAGCTTTATACAGTTTCATGTAGTTTATCGAAAACTACCAATAAAGTAAATGTAATTTAGTTCTTCATAACAATAAGAGGTATACACAGTAACTGCTGAGGGTTGGGGGGGCTCTCTTCAGATGAAAGTATTTTTATCATCTCGTCAGTTATAAATGTGTTTAATCTGGCTTTGCAGGAGGTTCTGTGTGTTTCAGAATTAAGTTGGAATATTTTGGCTACTTTGTGTGTGAAACAAATTTGAAATATGTGACTTTTAGTCATTAATTATAGAATGATGCAGTCAACAATGTAACTACAATTAATGCTTTGAAGGACGTTTTTAGATAAAAATGATCTGACAGTGCTGAAATGAGAGTTTAAAAGTCTTTGCAAGACTAGTGTGCATTTGTGTAAAGCAAACTGGAATACTTTACTGTGACCATTTTTTATTACATCCGACATGGAATGTGTACATAGTAAATAAAGTGGCCAAAAGTGTTGAGTGTGGATCTTGGTGAATTATAATGGCTGCATTCTGAGTAGCCTTTTTAAGCTGAAATGTTCTGAAATGGGGACTTTTGTCATTATTGGTTCATACATTTTGTTTCCCTGCTTACCAGAAAAAATGTTCAAAACTACAAATTTAAATTATACTCTAACAAGAAATATAATTTAAAACAATCTGGAAGGGAATCAAAGAACACATTTATTGCAAAGAATATATGCATTTATGCATGGTCCTAAAAATATGTGCAGGGGCCCATGTTTTTTAAACAGCCTCAGGCCCAAGGCGCACTTAATCAGGCACTGGTCAAATGCATTTTCAATGAATGACAGCTTCAAGGGAAGATACATTTACTGTTACTCATGCTAAATCTGTTTTCCATGTCCGACTGTTTTGTTTAGCAAATGCCCTTTGTGTTTATGCTATAAAATTTGAAATAAATAAAAGTTTTATTTATTATTGGTCACAATGGGACCCTCCATTTATAGTGACTGGATCCAGGGCAAGGGGTTGTATCCCAGAGAATGGCCCCAATGGGTGGGTGGTCCCCAGAGGTCTGTCCCTATAAGTGATAAATAATAAGAGAACAGTTGGAGGAATTACATAAAAATATATATGAAAATAAGTAGTATAGTTTCACAACCTTAATGATTCCAAGCAGCATTCTCTGTTCAGCAGTTGCTGAATCGGAAATAAACATATACACTCTCAGTAGCGCTTTCACTGTACCATCTTTTGACCACTGTCACTGACGTATTTCAGGCACATCCCCAACAAGTCCTCCTCACCAGAATTTGTTTAAAGGAAACCCCTGAAAGTATCTCCCCCCTCTGCTTCCTCCCATTTGGTTTGAACAGGAACATCTGGAACACCACATTATTAGGACTATTGCCATCGCTGGACCCAGAGCCTACACAGTACAAAAGGAACACGGCCAAACTTACCTCAGCCACAACCCCAAAGAAAGAATGAAGGATGCAGCCAAGATGTCAGATACTGGGGTCGCACCACCACCAAGTAGAAATGGACAGGTTAGTCCAATTCAGACTGCCAATTTATAGCCCATGTTCCTTTTCACCACAGGCTTTGTTGGAACTGGGACTTCTGAAACATCTTCTTAGCTGGACAAAAAAGTTTCTTTAACTTGGTTTTAGTATATTTAATTTTTAGTAATCAAGGCATCTTCAAACATATTTGTAGGCATAATTCCTCTATTTACATTAGCTGATGCTATAATATTAGCTACATGTGTTTTGTTTTAACCTATATCTTTACTTTGTATTTCCAGGTCTTTTTCTGGTAAAAGATCTGATTTAAAAAATTGGTTGCAATACTTATTGCCCCCCCCTTATGCTGCTAAATGCAATGGCAAGGAATCCCCAGCCTACAGTAGTTGCCCTATATTCCAGGCATTAAGAAGACTCTCGGTCATTCTGTCAGTGTTTCTAAAGCCTTGTAAATGCAGGCCTGCTGTTAGCACATGTTTATATTTCAGATGCTAATATGTTGTTATATATTGAATGAGTGTACAACATTTTGATAGAGGAGGAAAAAGGATGGAGAACATACCGTACAATGGTTTGTTTAACCCTGTTTTGGTTAATTTTGATTCCAACATGATATAATCTTTGTTTATGCACTGTAACAGACATCTGCCAATACTGTCAGCACAGTGAGTGTGATTAATTTACTTATGCTGAGTATATCTACATTTGGGGAATTGAATATTGTGGACCAGTTTGCTAAAGGTTTGTTTAGGAATGATGGATTATTACTACATGAATACTTGTTGTCTGCGATGGGCCAGCTAGGCATAACTGGAAGATGAAGTATACAGTAAGTACTAGCATGGACAGTGTTATGTGCAGACTATGTGACTGTGCAGATAAACCTTAGCAATACCTATTATGAGTTAGTGTGCATAGAACTATGCAGTACGAGAGTTAAAAAAACACTGAAACTAAACGTCATTCTGTGTATATCTATCCCATTTAATACAGAAGCTTCTTTATATCTGAAAGATACCTAAAATAAGGAAATGTGTGCAGTGGCAAAGAAGAAGAAGACTGGGGAATAATGGAGTTATGACAGGAAGAAAATACATTAATAAGGAGTAATGAGAAAGGCCAAAAATATTAATGACTGAGGATTGCTGGGAGATGCTGTGAGACAGTGATTCGAGACTAGGTGTTTGGGTAAAAAATGAGTGTATTGTAGCAGCAAAGTCCCTGTTATAGACCCCTGTGGTGAAACTTTAAGTGGGAGTCCCAAAATGTTAGCACCATGCTACTATAGTTGCACCATTCCAGGGACCAAGGTGTCAAAACACTACATAAGGTACCATTAATTAGCACTAAGCAAACAATGTTAGCACCCCAGCATGTATATTAAACAATTGATTGGAAACAAGTCCATGAATGTCAGAAGACAGGTGATGTTGGACTAGTTACACAGAGTTACACAGGACTATAAGGTATTAATTAGCAATAAGTCATATTTTCATTAATTAATTTATTCAAATTTACTTAGATGAAAGACTATCCAGTTATTTATTTACTTTTTGTTGACCCGGTTGGTCCTTGTCAATATATGGCCTGCTTTCAGGGGAAAATCCAAGTTGATATATATATATATAAAACTATCAGAAATATGATCAGGATACTATGAAAGTGTTAAAAATATAGATATTATAGGGTTAGGTAGGATTATGTATTATAACAGTGAGGTTAAAATGTTGGTTAATGGTACAGAGAGAAGAACTGGAATGTTGTAAGGATACCCCATTAGTCCCTGGATCCATGTGCATTACATTATTGGATTGCTAAACAGAAAATAAAACTGTAAAGTGGTTAGTGATTTCAGGAATGAAGGGAAAAGGAGATAGAAGTCTTTACTAAAAAATGATTTGGAAATATGAAGGAGATATGAGTCCTGAGGCAAAAAGAGACCAGAGTGAAAATGTTGTATTAATAAGGAAAGTGCACAGTATGAGTTCAATGAGTCTGAGAAAGATATGAAAACAAGGGAGACAGTTTCAGTTTACTGGCAATTAAATCAATAAAGAGTTTGTTAACAAGGATAGAGCATTGATCCATATGGATCCATTTCAGGCTCAGCTCAGAGCACTATTTGGTTAAGTGATTTGCTCATGATCATATAGTATGCAAATGAGGACTATGGGAATCAAATGCAGGATTGCTACAGAGTACATCAGTCATAGTCATAAACCTCTGCACCAAAAAAGGGTATGGAGAAAATAAACTGAGAAATGGTGTTGGAGAAAGTTAAGGAAAAGACAGAAAGGAGCTGAGTAAACTGAAAATAGTGTCTGTATTTGAAACATTTATACTGACATTTATTATTCATTTGTTTACTGAAGTCTGGTTGTATAAGAAGTCTGGGGCTAAAATGACAGTGTAAGGCTTTATTTTACTTTTAGGATCAAAACTTAATCCACATAAGAGTGACATACTATATCTTAGTGAAGTGACTGACTCTCCAGGGGAAATCTTTTTGGATGCTATGGTATTCAGATTTTTTTTTTTGTACAGTATGGGAAGAATAGAATGTGTTTTAGGTAAGAAAAGATGTAGTACAGTACTTAAAGACAGAGTAAGCTTTAAAAACTGGAAATAAAGCTAAAAATGTGTCTTAAATAGGGAAAGCCATGACATGAAAAAGGAAAGAAAGTGCCCCACTGTACCACCTTACTCATACGTGTTAACCCTAATCCTACCCATCACTAAACCCTAAACCTACATATTACATTACAAAAAAAAAACTTTCCGGAGTTGAGCCATTGAACAATAGACACACACACACACACACACACACACACACACACACACACACACACACACACTTTACACCAAGGCATTCAATGCCATACCACATACTCATATATAATAAATAAATTGAACGAACTCCAAATTAGTCCATATATTGTCATGTGGATAGCCAACTTGCTTAAAAATAACTCTCACACTGTGAGAGTGGGTGAGCATCCCCTGAAAATATAAAGGTGATCAGTAGAATCCTGCAGGGATCACTTCTGTGACCTCTACTGTTCCGTAATTTACTTCTCCAGTCATCAAATGAGTGCCTCAGGTTAACAAAGTTTGCAGATGATTATAAGCTAGGCGGCATCATCAATTCCTCCTCTAACATGCATGCACTCCAGTAGGAGCTTTCACTTGCCAGATGCTGGTGTACTAAAAATAGGCACAAACTCAATGCCAAAAAGTGGAAGACTGCAGGACTTGGTAATCTTGTCAACACCACTTCCTCTATACCACTGTCTCTCTACCTACTCTATCTGACCATATTTTATTCCAACATGTATTATTTTCTAATATCTTCTACACTACTCCTTATTCTCTCTATCTCCACCTCTTACCACTCCAATCTCTCTGACCCACTCCTATGTTCACCAACTTCTGACTCATACAACATATATCCAAGTACTTCATCTTTTATTATCTCCCCTAATCTCTTTACTACCTCTCCCTCAAGTCTATATAAACTATCCATAATACAGGTTTTTAAACCTTCCCACAAAGCTAAGTCAAAACTATACAAACTCCATCTAGCATCTACTGCACACTCTCTCCTCACTAAAAACCTACTTTGTTCTGGAGATATCTATCCCAACCCTGGTCCCTCTTCTCTCCCCAAAACTACATCTACACTGCCCCCATCTTACTCCTCTAACAGTCACCAACCTCAGTCACAACAATCATCTCCATCCAAATACTTAACTATTTACTCACTGAATATTCAGAGTCTAGCAAATAAAGTTACTGAGCTGCACTCATGGATTGCTCTCAATACCCCTCACATCCTCTCCCTATCTGAAACCTGGCTCAAGCCACAAATCTCAAATAGTGAAATACTCCCACCAGGTTATAATATCTTCCGATCTGATAGACCTGTAAAAAAAGGGGGGGGGGGTGGCCATCCTCTACTCAAACAACCTTAATCCCTCACCTTACCCTTCCCCAATTCCTGACTTCCTCCCAGCTGAAATCATCATCCTTAACTGCCATCTGAATCCCCACAAAAAACTTGCAATTGCCTCTATCTACCTTCCTTCTGGTAACAATCTGCCCATTGTTGAAAACATCCTATCCTGGTTTTCCCACAACATACCATATGAGACACTTATCCTTGGTGATGTCAACATTGATTGGTCCAAACTCACAACTGACTCCCCCCAACTCAGTATCCACCTACTCGGCTTCCACCAACTTATAACAGCTCCCACTCGCTTTCACAAAAATTCCACCTCCAGCTCCATCATAGACTGGATCCTTACCAATTCCCCCGACCAATACCACAATCCCACCACCTTACCTGACTCCCTAAGTGATTATCTCCCTACCACCATCTTAAGACACTACCAAGGGCGCCCGCAGGCAGGTGCAAGGGGGTGCACTTGCACCCCCCTGGAACCGGCTAGCCGAGAAATTAATTTAAATAAAAAAAAAGTTTTTTTTTTAAAGGGCGTTCCTCTTTAAGAACGCCCTTTGCATCCCGTGCAGTCGCACAGACGCAACAGGTGTTTGCGACCTGTTTTTGTCTTCTGTGTCTGTTTGCGACTAATGGTTCACATAATTTTCTTTCGCGCCTACTGGAGATTTGAATTCGAGGACGTTTGGACTGTGCACATGAACGTAGAAGTGAAAGGTAAGTGTGTCACTCATGCCGATGCCACATGTTAGTATGAATAAGGGTTTCCAAGGGATTAAATATGGATATAGAATGGCTGTTAGCTAATCTCTTTGTGGTGTCAAATGTCAAAGACTTTTTTGGTTGGAATTTGTAGCTTCTGTCAGGAGCCAGGTGCATATGTTATCGAAACCTATGAATGCTATCGATATATATATATATATATATATATATATATATACATATATATGCTATTGAATGCTATCCATTGAGGTTGCATAAATAACTTGGTGGTAAAACGGATATAAGACTCTTAACATAATGTGAATAATTTAAAGTTCTTTGTACTTTTACAACATCCAGAATTAATGGATGTAACATTCAAACTTAGGTATTGAAGTAAGAAAGTTATTTTATTTTAAAATATAGAACTTATAAACCTTATGGTTTAAATGTAAAAGTAAATTGGAGTTGTTTTATATAATTTGAGTACTATTATTTTAAGAATATGAAAAAAATTGATTTAATTAATTATGTTAACTATTTAAATGGGTTGTAGTGATTGTGAGTTTTATTCCCAAGAAGACTAGTGAACCAAGGCACCAGGGATTTTTATTGTAAAGAACAAAAAAAGTGTTGTCTTCAATAAAAGCAGGACAAGTGTGTTTTGTTCCTTCTGTTTTTGTCCTGGGCTCCTGTGCTAAATATAGCTTATTTCTTTCTCACTCTAAGGTCTCTAATAGAATACTCCTCTCAGTTTTAATGACCTAGGTACCTGCATAATACAAATGTAAATGTGCGCTGTGCCTGAGGCCTGTGCACTTCTAGATTCAGCCCAGCATCTGGTTAGTCTTGGCAGCTGCTGCCCTCTCGCTCTTAATCTGCCAGTGTCTGCAGGATTCTTATTTTATTCCCAAGGCATCTGCAGTTGTTAACCTTTACCTTCCACTCTTTTGGCTTCCTGCTTGAATTTTTTTCCTCCTCTTGCTTACTCTTCCCTCTCTCTTTGCTGCTGCTTCTTCTTTTTCACCTCCCCCTTTGCCTACCTTTGTTATTCAGTATTTCATTGTTTAATGTCTGTAGTGTATATTGTTGTCAATTGCCACTTGCTGAGCATGTACATTCTATTGCTTTTGTCAAAGCATATTTCTCCACTCATTAGGTCATGTGAGCAGATGGTGAATGTATTTGCACAGTACTTTGATATTAATTCAGTCAGTCTTGGACCATTCTATCAAAGCTACACCAAATGGCTTCAGTTTATAACGTACACCCCAGGTTTGGCAACATCTGATGTAGTTATATTAGTTGTGGAGTAGGAGATGGTGAGATCTAGATAGGCTGTGTGGACCACCTTACCCTCATCTACAGCTTTGGTAACTGCTTCAAAGAAGTCTATCGGGTTTAGGAGACATGACCTACCTTTTACAAACCCAAACTTAGTAGTGTCCAGAGTCTGGAGATTACCAATGTCATTGCTTATAAGTTCCGTGATGATACATTCCATAGCCTTGCAGACCAGGCTCATCAGGCTAATGGGGCGGTAGTTCCTGGGGTCCATGGTGGCTCCCCCTTTGTGGAGTGAGATGACCGTCACTGTGTGCCATTCAGTGGGCACAAAGCCTGAGGTAAGGCTATGATTGAACATGGTACTTGGGTGGGGTGCCAGTTCGTTCTGTAGTTCATTTAGAACGCAGCCTGGGATGTTGTCAGGTCCCATGGATGTTGTGTTCTTGGCTTTGGAGAGTGTGGTTTTTACCTGTGCAGCCATGATTATAGGAACTTTGCATTCTTCCGGTATAGAGATGGGCCCTTTAGGGGGTGAGAGGGGGGTAAAGTTACCACTGAACCTATCTTCCAGGATATTGTCAATATCAGTTGGTTCTGTACATATAGTGCCATTGTGCTGTAACTCGGAGCAGATCTGAGTGTTGCCATTGAGATTCTTGACATAGCTATAGAATGCTTTGTGGCTGTCTTTAGAATCAGTGGTGATTTTGTTTTCGTAATGAGCTTTGGAGAATTTGATGAGGGATCTCAGCTTTTTCCTGAGGCTGACCAGGGAGTTTACTCTTTTTTGCAACAGTTTATTTCTTCTGTTGCAGAGTTTGTTTATGGCAGGTCACCACTATATTGGCTTCCTTTTTTGGAGGATAGCATCTTGGTTCTGTTAGGAATTGCATGATCCATGCACTCGTGTCAGTGCTTACAAAGTGCATTTGTGTAGGATTCAGCAGTCGTACCTCTATTGTCTGTCTGCATGGGTGCCGTGAAGTTTGCCACTTCTGACTTAAGAAGAGAGAAGTTGGCTTTGGAGAAATCTTTTATGGTGGTTTACCTAATAGGGGGTGGGGGTGGGATGTGGATGTCTAGGGTGATTAGCTTGTGGTCGGATCTGACCAATGATGAACTGACCTCTGGTGTGGAACACCGGATGCCCATGTTGGTAATGACCAGGTCTAGGATATTGCTGCCCCTAGTGGGGTGTGGATAATTTGATCCAAGGCGTTGGAATTTATGAATTCCAGAAAACGTTGAGCAAAATAAGTTGGTACATGGGTAGTTTTCCCAGTTAATGGTGGGGTAGTTGAAATCGCCCATTATTAGGGTGTTATGTTGTGCCCTAATATTTTCCGGTGTATCAAGAAATGAGGAGTGGGAATGCTGGGGCATGGTGGGGGATCTGTAGCAAGCTACAATTTGGATTGCGATATTGCCCAAAGTTAGCTGCATTTGGATAATCTCGGATGCATTATGCTGAGCAACTTGCCTGGAGGTGTGGATATCCTTAATGAATATGGACACACCTCCACCTTTAGTGTTTCGGTCCAGGTTAGGTGGACAAAGGTTGTGGTATGAATTATAGCCTGGTAATGCAGGGGTGCTCTCTGGAGCCTTGTATATGTTTTAACAATTGAAACTAGAACAGAGTTGTGTCCTAGTTGCCTGTTGCACATTTGTGTTGCATGTTCTGAGAGAACGATACTGTCTGTTTTACTTTTTTTTATGGGGCTGTTATCACCCATTAGGGACAGAGTGGCATCTGCATCCATGTTAACTATTGTCTGCCTGGAGGTGGCCTTACCCAAGGTATAACTGCTGTCTGAATTAATTTTGGCCTGTTAGACGTCACCCATTATTTCTGTAGTAGTATGTAGTACTTCTGCTCTGCTCCTGTGTCCACCCCTTGTTAGAGAGCTGTACCACAACAACTATTAACAATTAGTTCCAGCTGGAGTGTTATGATGTACACCTGAACTTTTTGCGGTCTGCTGAAATACAAGCCTGCACCAGATTGAGTTGTGCTACTGTTTTCTATCTGTGCATATTTCAAATGTTTGCATGTAGTTATTAGTATTTTTATTTAAAGTATGTATGCACCCTAAGTTTAAAAGTTTTCAGACACTGTGGGATTGGGAGTGTCTGTAACTTCAATTGTGCTACGTATAAATAATTTGGTTTGAAATTTGGAACACTTTTTATTGGACTTTGTCCTGATGTGACAAATTTTAGATTTTATTTTCTTAGAATACCACGCTGTACTCAAGTTTAGAGATGGGTTAGTATTTGTAATAGTAAACTTTCAAAATATGAAATGTGGTGACGTTAGATCTGTTTATTTTATTAAACATAGGGTTTTGTTTATTTAGTAGTTGTTGCCTGACCCTGTTGAAGGTGAAGCTCCAGTAGGTGCATTGTAAAACCCATCTTGGCCAAATAAAGGTACTGATTGCTTCACCTCTGTGTTCCAACTTCTGCCCATATGCAGATGGTTAAATAGGAAATGGCAAATAGAATATTTTGCAGTACTTATCAGGAGAATTATGTTGTGCTGTTTGCATTGTTGTCACATCTTCAAGAAGTGCTGATTTTTGCTGCTGATCTACCTTAATTGATAAGGAAGTCCCAAACAAATATTTTTTTGGAGAGTAGCTAGCATTACAAATCACAGGACGTCAGACCAAAGAGGGGGTGGTGTTGTTGTTGTTATTAATTGTTTTTAATTACTTCTTACTTTGAGGCAGAAATCTGTTTTCTTAGTAGATTAATAGATATTTTAATAAAGTGTTGTATTGGTCGTATTCAGGATGGATTAACATTGTCTTCTGCAAGTAGTTTTGATTTAAGCATATTGCAAAGTAACTCCAAAGAGACAGTGTTCTTGTCACTACAGGATGTTTACTAAGGTGAGAGTATGCAAAGAACTACATATATAACGTTATCATGGAGAACATAACATTTACTACAGGTTTAAAAAGACATGGCTTACTAATTTACAGATATGCAGAGAGACATGCACAGTATGTTTAACTGTTATGTTCTGGTGTGTATGCATTTTATTATATGCTGGAGTCTTTATTGCTGCTTATCGAGAAAATATTTTTCCAGACTCTAAAGGTTAGAAAGAGGTGTTTTATACCCTTCAAGGATTGTGACACGTTATGAGCAGTTTACAAATCATAAAGCATTATCTTCTTCCCCTGTCATACTGTATTTTTATTTAATTGTTTTATCAGTTAACATTAAGTAATGTGCATTCAGTTACAGAATAGTATAGTAAATTCAGAGAGCCATTGTTTGGTTTCTGTTACATGATGTACTTTTCTTTTTTTTGAATCCACATAAAGGTCAGATTTGTTTTTACTTTACATTGGTTTATCGAGGAGGTCTGACTGGACAAAGCTGTCCATTTTCAGCAGAGGCCCAGGGAGAAAAGCTCCAGAACAATTGCTAACATACTATACATAAGATATTTATGTGAGCATTGTGGTTTACACAGTTATAAAATATAGCAGATATATGATTGCATAAGATATTTACATAAGCATAATGGTTTAGACATACAATTAAAAGTATAGTAGGTAGTAACATATGATTGTTCATACAGTATGTTTAGTAGAGATAATGTTGAAGATGTACTAAATATAAGACAAGAAAGGAAAAACTAAAAAAACACTAGCCATATTGTCAAAGCAGGAGAATATAAACAAGTTCACGTGAGGTTCATTGACATTTTAAGGAAACTGTGAAGACTGTGCATAAAACATATATTCCTATCCATAATTCATACCTCAGTCTCAACCTCTTAGAGCAAAAAATCTGGACAAAGCCTAAAATGATGGGGGAACAACTAGGGACAGATTTTAAATATTGTTCTTACAAACTTAGAAAGTTGATAGAATAATAGGTTTTGCATTACCATGAAATTTCTGAAGGATGTGTACTCTTCAACTCAAATGTTTATCATTATTTAATGACTTCAGTCCTCAGCTATTTGCCAGAAAAGTACAGATTTTAGGAAGAATACAAAAAATTTGAGGCAAAAATCTGGACATTCTGCGAAAATTTGTTCAGTTGAGAGGTACAATGGTGCTTACTGCAGTATTAAGTTTTCTTTGCATAAACATGTACAAAAGCAAAAATCAACTAGTTTTATGTATTTATTTTTTGTTGTTGTCCAGGTTAGCATGATGCATGTGTTAATCATTGGTGTAGCTGAAACCCATCAGAAAATGTTTTTTTTTTTTTTTTTTTTATCCCATACCTGACACTGTTTTGTTTGTTTTTGTTCCATAACATCATTGATAGAAGATCTCCAAGATATTGACTACAAAGGTAGTAGTAGCCCATTGGATTCTTTAGGTTGTCTTATAACTTCAAAGTCAATGCATCAGACAAGAAGCGATCATTCAGATATAGTAGCAATATGATATAGTTCATTACTGATGGCAATTCGTTTTCAGAATTCTTCACGTTGTAGGTTTTGCATCATTTTTAAGATGCAGATAAAATAAGTTGCACTGAGCAGTGTTAATGGTGGAAAAGCGAGACGTCAGTGAAGAAACTAATGAGTCAAGATAGGGAATAGAAATACTTGTTCTGTAATAACTGTCAAAATCCACGCCTACTGTGTTTGCTCGGTGTGTCGACTGCAAATCCTTGGCAACACCAACTCAATACTAAATTTATCTACTTGTGATCTTGCCTTACTGAGAATGTCATTCCTAAAGTGTTCTTCAGCATGGTTACAGTGCTCCTTGAATATTTCAATGAGTCTGTTGATGTGTTGTTGAGCCTCTACAATATCAAGTTGAACAGACTGAAACATCTGGGCAACAGGCTCAAGAACTGATGAGTAATTTGCAATAATGAAGAGAAAAATAAGAAAAGTGCATGAAGAGCAAGCATTGAGTAATATATGTGCATTTTGTCTGGTTTCACCAGCAGTGCTCTTCTGAAGAAAGTCAAATATTTTCTCAAAGTTCTGACTAAACACATGAATGGATTTATATTTCTCGGTCCATCATGTCTCACACAGAAGAGGTATATTTGGTACCAATGCTCATCGTTTTGGACTGTCATGGACAAAAGTAATAATCTTGATAACACCAACAGCACTACATATTTCAGGAACATCATTCAGATCATTGACTACAAGGTTTAGTCTGTGAGATGCGCAGTGGATAAAGGCTGTTTTTGGATACTTTTCACAAATCTTTGCCTGACCACCATTCTGGATGCTTGCCATTATGGAGCAGCCATCATAGCCTGTCTGAGTAAAATTTCCAGGTCTAGATCACACTTTATGCATTCACTGACAATGACATTTGATACAGACTGTGCATCTCTCACAACAACGGGAACAAAAACCGCAAACTCTTCTCGAATACAATCATCATCAACAAACCAATGCCCAATGACAACTGCTCAATGTCTAAGATATCTGCAGTTTCATCTGCCAATACACTAAATCCAAATGCACTGTTTGCTGCACAAACAATCTTCTTTTAAAGTACGTGTTCTTATTCTGCCAACAGCTCATTTTGCACCCTATGGGATGTGTACCAAGCATTTTCTGCAGCTGTTTCACTGTGCTGTTCCAGTATTGTCCCACCAGCTTCAATACGAAAATCTAACAAGTAACACAAATTTCCACCAGAGCTTTCTTTTCCACAGAGAGGAATGTCATGGGTTGCACAGTAAATACTGGCAGATACAATTGGTTCCAAATTTATTTTGGTTCTTTGCAATTTGTTTCGCTACTGCTGCATCTAGCTGCGGAATAACAGCTGTTTCTGGCTTCTGTCATGTTCGTGTATAAGAAAAATTGGAAGCATCTTCAGTAGAACCTTTGTGCCATGATGATTGGATGTGATTTCTTGCAAGACTCATTGAAGGCATTATGTTTTGTGCACACACTAGTGATGAAGCTGCCTTGCAACCCACGGTGAAGTGACTGAGGAAATAATACACAAGTTAAGCAGAGTGGGCCTTTCAAGAGAGGAGAAAATGCAAGCCATGGTGAGTACTGAGACAACCAACTATATCTGAATATAGTTGTTAATAAATAATGACATGCATTTCAGTTTCAGACTTCATATTATTCAGAAAATTCAATTCTAACATAAATCCTTTTATTCTAGCAACTGTCTAATGTGTCCCTAGTTTTGGCCTTTATCCCCAACATCATAACAGTCTTTGTCCAGATTTCTTGTGTTAACAGATTGAGAGGTATGATGTGTATGTGTGTCTGTATGTATGTATGTATGTATAAGGAGGAGAAAGCATACCCCTCAGCTGTCCAGGTTTTTGGAGAATGTCCAGATTTTGCCCCATATTCCTCCTAAAAAGCATTGAAGTTATTAAATAATGACAGACATTTGAGTTTTAGATGTCATATCCTTTAGAAAAATGCATACCAACATAAATCCTGTTATTCTAGCAATGTTCTAAGTTCATGAGAGCAATATTTATAATCTGCTCCTATTTACTTTAGGCTTTGTCCAGATTTCTTGCACTTAGAGGTTGAGGTGTGTGTTAAAGAGAGTGAAATGTCCTAGAGTTAGCAGGTGGAATTTATTTTCAAGTGCATTTTCAAGGAATTGTGAGCTTCAGGGGAAGAGAGTTTTACTGCTGTTCATGCTAAGCCTACTTAAAATGTGCAACTGTTTGTTTTACTGCTGTTCATGCTAAGCCTACTTAAAATGTGCAACTGTTTTGTTTAGCAAATAGTATCACTATTGTGGTATGGAATTTTTAAAGCAGCACAGCAGGTAGCATACTTGCATCTTGATACAGAGGGCTGTAGGTTCTACTCCTACAACATGTAGATTTGTATTTTAAGGGGGTGTATGTCCTCCTTTGGATGAGATGCCTAATAACTATTAACTTGTTTTTCAGCTTGCCACCCATTCCCTATTGCAATATACCAGCTTACCATTTTTTAATATAACGTAAGCAATTTATTTTTCAAGGGCAGCAGGCAGTGAATTTGTAGATGAAACACTGAAATATAAAGTTGCTTTCTAGCAACAACCTCTTCACTGGTTTCAGATCTCTTTAATGTGGAATTATTCAGATGAGTTACTTCTGCAAAGATTCTGCATATTGATTGATATTGGTGGATTGTATGACAGAAGTTTGAGTAGAGTGGCCCTTTATGGCTGAAATGTTCTGAATTGGGCAGGTTGTCATTATTGATTCATATGATTTGTTTCATTGCTTAAAGGAAAAATGTTCAGAACTATAAATTTAAAACACACTCTAACAAGTGGTGCTGTATTATACAAGGGATATAATTCAATTATTATATAGTATAATTAATACAGTCAGGGAGGTGAATCAAATAACTTTTGCATGGTTATAGAAATGTGTGCAAAGAGTCTATGATTTGAAAACAGCCCAAAGGTAAACTTAGCCTGCCACTGGCCAGATGCATTTTCTTTGAATGCGGGTTTCAATGTTGTTTTGGTGAGTGTGGGTTTGAAAGGTAGAGAAGTTTTAATGCTAAGTCTCCTTTCATTGTAAGACTATTGCTTTGTTTAGGTTTAGTAAATGTCTATCAGTGTTTGTGCTATAAAATTTGAAATAAAAGTTGTAAATGAAATCCAAATATCTATAATCATTGTAGAAGTAAAGCATAAAACAGTATGCACACAGAGATTTCAACAGTGTCTATGACAAAGGAGGAAAAATAACCAAGTATTGGCAAACTGGAATGGCTGCGTGGGCAGGGGTGGGGGGTGGGGCTGAGTGGGCGGAGCAGCAGAGGGGGTGGGGCAGTGTGGGTGGGGCTTGGGTTTGCACCCCCCTGCAAAAAATCCTGCGGGCTCCCTTGGACACTACTCCCATATTCCTAAACCCTACCTTATCAAAGACTGTCGAAAACTATCGACTTTCAATTCATCCCAATTTAACTCTATTCTCCACAATATAAAATGGTCCATCCTAAAACACCTCCCCCGAAATGATGCTGTAAGCACTTTCAATAGCATCTTCATGAGTACTCTAAACTCTTTAGCTCCCTTTAGGAAGATCAGAGCAAAATCAAATCATGCTCCCTGGCTCTCCAAGGACACTAGGTCCCTTATGAAACAAAGAGATAGTGCTTGGAAAACCTGAACTAAAACTAAACAACCACCTCTTCTTCAAAAATACAGGCAACTGAGGAACCTTGCAAAAAAACATACAACTAATGACAAAATGTTATACTACAGCTCTGCTCAGCTTAACAACAAATCCAATCCTCGAAAATTTTGGTCAGCTCTTAACAACATCCTCTATCCTGGAAAGTCCTCTAATCCCTCCCCATACCCTAACTCTTCCTCTCAGGAAACAGCTACCCTCCTGAATAAACACTTTATCTCTTCCATCCAAAATATGGTAACCTCTAAGCCAAACTCTACTTCGACACCCACCTCTCCAAGTCCTACTAACACAACTTTGTTTTCTTTTGAGCCAGTTCCCATTACTTACATCAAATCTATACTACTCAAGCTAAAACCTTAGTCTCCTTCCACTGACAATCTATCTCCTGCATTCCTCAAACTTGCTGCTGACTCAATTGCCTATTTTATAGCTATACTAATTAATCAATCTATTCTGGAATCAACTGTCCCCACCCTTTGGAAATCTTTCTTTACTATCCCTCTTCATAAAGCTGCAAACTCCACTGACCCATCAAACTACCGACCCATTGCCGTTTTGTCCCCCCTCTCCAAGATATTAGAAAAATGTACTCACTCGCAGCTTCTCAATTATCTCCTCACTCACCACTTACTTACCCCTACCCAACATGGATTTTGTCCTCACCACAGCACCACCACTGCCCTCCTCTCCTTCACTCATATCATTGCAGAGGCCTTAGACAACAATAAACACATTTCCTGTCTCTTCCTAGATCTCTCCAAAGCCTTCAATACTGTCTCTCATCCACTACTACTATCCAAACTCGCAAATCTCCACCTATCCCCCTCCACACTTGCTTGGTTTAATAGTTACCTATCTGGCAGGGAACAATCTGTCAAATGGCTCTCATCTTCCTCACCTTTCCTTCCCATCTCCACTGGTGTTCCCCAAGGCTCCATCTTGGGACCCCTTTTGTTTAACATCTTCACCAAAGATCTTTACACCTCATGCAAAAAATCCTCCCTTATTCAGTATGCCAACAACTCTACACTTATATCCATCTCACATAACATTCCTGAACTACACTCCCTGACCCAACAAGCCCTACTATCCAAAATCCAAACTCCTACTTTTCCTTCCCCATTCTCTTTCTCATCACAAAATCTCCTTTTTTATTACATCTTCTAACAATACAACTATTCAACCTGACACCCACACAAAACTCCTAAGGGTCATTATCAATGACGAACTAAAGTTCAACCTACACATACTCCAGTGTATAAAAAAAAACAAACCAGAAACTAGGTCTGCTATATCGGAACAAAAAATTCCTAACCCCTGAATCTAGACATACCCTGGGCCAGGCACTCCTCCTCCCCTCCCTCTTATATGCTGCCCCAGTTCTTACCAAAATCCAGGCCTCCACTCTAAACAAACTCCAACAGACTTACCATAAAATAGCCAGATTCATTACTAACTCCCCATACAACTCACACTACTGCCTTTCTTTAAACTCTCTTCAATGGCTTGAACTTCCCCAATTTCTGCCATCTTATCAATTTCATATGCTACACTCTATTCTTTATAAACCCTCCTTCTGTCCATCTCTATCTTCCTTAGTCTCAATCTACATCCCATCCCAGACCCTCTGTACTTCTAACCAACAATTACTTGATGTTTACCACCCAAAAAGGTCAGTAGGCAAACTACTCTACAAACACTCCCTTGCCCATGCGTGGAACAAACTTCCCCTTGACTTACATTCAATCTCCTACACCTCACACTTTAAAAATGAACTAAAAGCTTATTTTGTCAATTCCAGGACCTGCCCTTGCCATGACCCCACCCAGTCTTCCATCCCTTTATGTACCCCCAAAAGGTCCATACTTAGTACCTCATTACACCTCTCTCTCCAATGTGTCTACTATGCATTTGCATAATTTTATACAAACAAAAAAAAATATTATTGACCTACTGAACTATATCAATGTAAAATTATGTTACTAAGGTTCTTTTTAATGCAACTTTAACTTTATGCATGTAACCCAACATATGTGAATCGTTTTGCTATAACTGCTATTATATCAATATTGCTTAAAATTGTACTTCTTTAAAAATGTACTACTGGAGCTTTTCTCCTTGGGTCTCCACTATAAATGGGCCACAAGCCCAGTTGGACAAACCCGGTTAACAAATGTCAATAAATAAATAAATAAATAATCATACCTACCCACTTCTTACAGCTTAAAAGGACAAACCGCTTCAAAATGAAAATGTTGTGAGAGACCTGAGTATATTGGTGGATAGCTGCCTTACATTTAACATCACAGTGCAACAGTCATTAGGAAATCCTTTCATCTTGCATAGCTCATTGCTAAAGTTATATCTTCCAGATATGCAGAAGTCCTCAACTTCTTGTACCCCACAATTAGATCCAAAACTGAGTACACTGTCCCCTTTGGAATGTACTTTACTAAGCATATCAAGCAATTAGAAAGACCCCAGTGGTTCATGACTAAAAAGATCCGGGTATTAAAAGACTTTCAATACCAGCTATGAATGGAAGCTTTGTCCCTATACTCATTTCATATAAACTCCTTAGGAGTGACTTGTGCCTTGCTTATAGAACTACAAGGGATCCAGTAGTCCAAGAACTCTTATAATTAAATAAATCAGTCTAGTGAACACTAGGGGCTGAGGCCTAAATCTACTCCAACAAATAAAAAAGACTAGAAAAAGGGATAGATTTGTCACACAGTGTCTATCCCTTCTCTAGAGTAAACTCCCACTCCAAATTAAGCATTGTGACACACTGTCTGCCTTTAAAAAGAGCTGGACACCAGGATGGGTATTCATAATTTCACCCTTGATATAACTAGCCTACCATTCTTGAGAAGAGAGGCAAGCCTTAGGGGTGGGTATTGGCAAGGTGGAATTGGCCTTATGGCTCTGTTGCCTTGTAGCTCCTCATAACATATGATCCTGTGATCGTATGATTCTATGAAGTTTATCTCAAAGACATGGATGGTATAGTGTATGAAGAAAGTAGCTGTAGTGCTGATAGACAGTTCTTGGAGCTTCAAGGAATGTGTTACATGCATCTGTTACTTAAGAAGATATTCACCAGTTGATTAACCCGGAAAAGTAAATTGTGTCTGTTAAGAGCTTCTGTAATGACAAAGCTGGGCTCTGTAATAATATAAAGGCTTTCGGTATTGTGTTGCTGGGCTATGTTATGTAAAGGTTCTTATGTATGAATCTCATCACTATAATAATGTTGATATTGCAATATTCCTACACAAAAAACCCACTGAAACAGCAATTTAGTGCAATTCTCAAGGTAATATTGATGCTACCTGTATTACATAAGTGTAAAGAACCAGATTATATTACATTCTATAATTATAAAAAATGTACAGGATAGACTACAAATCAGTAATTAGTCATTGGATTATGTTTGTTATTTTTCAAATACCAATTAAGGTCAAAACAGAAAAAGAAATGGGGTGCCAAACATTTACACAATCCACATAAATAATTCATATATCCCTCCTACTGCATATGACAACGATGAACATTAGTTGCATAACCCAAATCTATACAAAGCCCTAACTTCACTTTACAAAGTTCAGTACTACTGACATAGTGTAATTCATTTCCAACACTCCACCATCAGTGCTGCATACAACAAAGGGAATTAAATGATCTCTGCTATGCAGCAGAGACCACCAATCTGATTTTTCAACTGAGGAGATCACTTGAGTTGGCAGAATGCCACAGTATTATAGCAAACAGGTACAGGGGATGGCCCACACATGTGAACAACGCCACTCCTGGCCCTGTATTATGCATTTAAACATGATTGTGAGGAGGAGTTCTAGCTGGTTACTAATCAAAGCAAGACTGTAATGCTAAGCATAGCATTTCACCATTCAAAGAGCTGGATCATGGAAATGGGACCCTAGGCAAGGTAATGGACCAGGTCCCCCTGCAGCCATTCCAGTGTCTAATTAATTTGCTGTCTCCCCCCAGTTATGATAAACACTGTCCTAACCTGTCAGTCTGCACACTATTTTCTTTACATTTACGATGATTACAGAAATTTTCTGATTTAATTTAAACCTTTTATTTCAAATTTTATTGTACAAACACTGATGGACATTTGTTGAACAAAGCAAAACAGTCTCACATTGAAAACAGACTTAGCATGAACAACAATAAATGTATTTTCTTGAAACTCACATTCATTGAAAGTATGTGCAAACTCACTTTTACTAAAAATGCACCTGGCCAAAGGCATATTGACTGTACCTTAGGCCCTGGACTGTTTTCAAACCATGATCCCCCCAGTACACATTTTAGGAACATCCATAAATGCATGTGTTCTTTGATTCACCTTCCTGATTGTTTTAAATTATACTTCTTGTTAAATGCAGCAAGATTTCTTAGAGTGTATTTTAATTTGTAGTTTTGAATATTTTTCCAGTAAGCAGTGAAACAAAATGTATGAACCAACAATGGCAAAAATATCCATTTTCAGTACATTTCAATCATAAAAAGGCCACTCAATCTGCTATCATTATAATCCATCAATATCCACATCCAGTTACTGCCATTTTATCAGCTGTGTACACATCACATGTCTGATTGTGATAAAAATGGCCATGGTAAAATATTCCAATTTGCTTTACACAGGTGCACACTAGTCCTACAAAAATGTACTAATGAATTTTTAACTTTATCACCTCAGCTGGGTCAGACATTTCTACCCTCAGACACCCCCCAAATCCAGCAATTATAGCTTTATTGTTGACTGCATCTTTCTCAGTTGTCCATGTCAAAAAATAATAACAATAATAATAATAATACCAAAGTCACATATCTCAAGCACACACTAGGCAAAGTATTCCAACTTAATTCACACACAAATGCACACTAGTCTTGCAAAGCCAGATGAAAGACTGTTTAAAAATGACCAGATGAGCACATAAGGTACTTTTATCCAAATACAGCCCCCACCACCACCAGCAGTTATAGCTACTTCGTTGACTGTATACACCCCTTCCTATTATCAAGAAATAAATAACATACTTATTGGTAGCTTTGGATGAACTACATGAAATTGTATAAGCTATGTTTAGTACAGTTAAATACAAGAATATTTATGAATGCATTAGGAATATTAACCACCTAGTAATACATGCTAAACCAAAATCAAGGGATTGAAATACTTAAATACCAGTTAAGACTGGAAGCAGTGCCATATAGACTCCATAGGGGTGACTTGTGCCTTGTTTACAGGTCTATTTACCACCAGGGCTAGAGATCTAAATCTACTCCGACAAATAAATAAGACTAGGAAGAAGGACAGATTTGTCATGCATTGCCTACCAATTCTCTGGAACAAACTTTGTCTCTCCAGAAGTAGAATATAGATGTTGCTGCTGGCAAACAACTTTGCATTTTAGTGTTTCATTTGCAAATGCATGGTCCACTGCCCTTGAAGAATAAATTGCCTATGTTGCATTAAAAAATGGTGTGCAGGTGACAAGGATGCCTGCAGTCAGGTGCAAGGGGGTGCACTTGCACCCCCCCGATCCGGTTGACAAAGAGATTAATTTTCTTTTAAATAGAAAAAAATATGTTTTTTTCTGGGGGGCTTTTCTGTTTTTTTAAGCTTCCGCATCTGTGTGACCAATTGTTTACGTCTTCATCTTCTGCTTCCGTGTGGAGTTTGAATTCCAGAAGACGTTTGGACTGCAGACAAAGGTGCAAGGTAACTCATTAACCTGAATAATAGTTTACTTTTTATAGTTATCGGTAAATATTGGTTTCTGGTATTTTAAAAAGTGTGACATTTCTTTATGAGTAGGAGAACATGTTTTAATACACTTGAGAGTTTTCTTAGTGCTACAGTACTGCTCTGTTTTGCAAAGCAGCTTGCACTGTTAACCAGTACGGATCTATGTATCATGTCATCAGCACTGGCCAAACAAGACTTTGTATTAAGTCTAAGAACTTATAGCCAAAATCACAGGGACATTCTGCTGAAACTCTGCTACTGCATGTTTTTATTTTTCTGCTGTTGGCATCACTTTTTTCTGTTTTACAGCTGTAGGCAGTTATTGGAGCCCTCATTGGATGGTTTCATACCTACAAAACCAGCTGGGAAGTACCTTTTTATTTCAACATTGTAATATCCCCTTTCATGTTACAGATGCTTAATTGCACTTCATTATCTGTATGCTGTGTGCATTATGTCTGTTCATGCTGCTTTCAGTTATTCTTTGTAACAGAAATGTAGGTCTGTGTGTTAACCATTCCCTAAAAACACTTTACCGAAGTGCTGCACAATAATGGTGGGGAGTTAGGATGAGAGCCCTTGGAAATTTGAGGTGCTGTGTGTATGCACACCATTGTGGTGTGCACATTCTTTGGTATTATTATTTTGTTAATTGTACAAGCACCTTTTCCTCTTATTTAAGGTCATGCGGTAGGGAGGTGCTGAAGCTTGGGCACAAAGCTGAGTAATTTATTTTTGTTACAATACTGGTCTGCTCCAAGGCACATACCCACAAATGATGCACATAACCTGCAGGCAGTTCAAATTATTTTATTTCACTTATGGCATGCCTTTCAGATAAGGGAGGAGACTGTAGCAGTGGGTGAAAACTCTGAAGACTTGTGTAGGGTACACAGATTTCAACGCAAAAGCAATTCCAACTGAGAAGCAAATTGGAAAACTCAGTACTGTGAAACAGTAACTCCTAAATAAACAATGCATCGCTGACCTGAGTACAAGGTAGGCAGTTTGTAAAGATTAGGTTACCCAATACCCAACAAAATTTGGAAAAGAAGTGCATTTAGGTGATATGGTAGGCATGAGTTTTGATTTATTTTCATGGTACATTTTCTACAACACATTTGGCACAAATAGTAGGAATGGTGGTCTGTTTGTGCTTCAAGTAAACTGTCCTCTTTCCTGTGTAACTCACCTGTTGGTATAATTCCATTTTCACATCTTATTCTTCTATATGTCAGTCATGTGTCATTTGCATGCCACATCACAGACACCAGGCATGTCAGTCACACTGGCCATGCCCATTTCTGCATGGAACAACCGGTGGGATAGTGTTATAAAACAAAGCCGGTATAAGTGAAAGGAAGGTGTGTGCGTGCGTGTGTGAGAAATAGGTAGGGGCATGTGGATGTAAGAAGTAGGTAGGTAGGGGTGTGTATGTGTGTATGTATGAAGTAGGTAGGTAAAGGTAGGGGAGTGTGTGTGTGTGTGTGTGTGTGTGTGTGTGTGTGTGTGTGTGTGTGTGTGTGTGTGTGTGTGTGTGTGTGTGTGTGTGTGTTTGTAAGAGGGAGGTAGAGGTGTGTGTATGTTTGTAAGAGGGAGGTAGGTGTGTGTGTGTGTGTGTGTGTGTGTGTGTGTGTGTGTGTGTGTGTGTGTGTGTGTGTTTGTGTGTAAGAAATAGGGGGTAGGAGTGTGGGGGAAGGGGTCATATCTCGCAATTATCCAGATTTTTGCCTCATATTTTTGGTTTATTTCTCATAAAATTGTGTTTTTGTCTGGCAAATCATTGAGGACTTAAGTCAGAAAATAAAGACAGACATTTGAGTTTTAGATTTCTTATCCTCAGAAAATGCATACCATTGCAAACCTTGTTGTTCTATCCACTTTCTAAGGAGGTTGGGGGATGTATATGTGTACCTCTTAACTGTACAGATTTCCACAGAATGTCTAGATTTTTGCCTTATATTTTTGGTCTGTTCCTCATAAAAATTATTTCTTTTTTGATAAATCACTGGGATGAGCTAAGGATTAAAATGACTAAATAATTATATGTATTTGAGTTTCAGAATTCATATCCTTTAGAAAATGCATTCTAACACAAATCCTGTTATTCTAGCAACTTTCTAAATGTGTCCCTAGTTTTGGGCCTTTGTCCCCAACATTATAACTGGCTTTGTCCAGATTTCTTGTGCTAAGAGATTGAGAAGTATGGTGTGTGTGTGTGTGTGTGTGTGTGTGTGTGTGTGTGTGTGTGTGTGTGTGTGTGTGTGTGCGTAAGAGGCAGGTAGCATACCCCTCAGCTGTCCAGGTTTTTACAGAATGTCCAGATTTTTGCCTCATATTCCTCCTAAAAATGACTGAAGTTGCTAAATAATAACAGACATTTGAGTTTTAGACATCATATCCTCTAGAAAATGCATAATAACACAAATGATGTTATTCTAGCAATTTTTTAAGTTCATGAGAACAATATTTATAATCCGACCCTATTTATTTAAGGCTTTGTCCAAATTTCTTGCACCAATAGGTTGAGGTGTGTGTGTGTGTGTGTGTGTGTGTGAGTGAAATGCCCTATTTAGAATTAGCAGGTGAAATTTATTTTCGCAAACATTTTCAAGGAATTGTGAGCTTCAAGGGAAGAGAAGTTTACTGCTGCTCATGCTAAGTCTGCTTAAAATGTGCAACTGTTATGTTTAGCAAATGGTATCACCATTGCGGTATAGCATTTTAAATCAGCTTTAGTAATACAACAGGTAGCATACTTGCATCTTGATGTAGAGGGCTGTAGGTTCTACCCCCACGGCATGTAGATTTACATTTTAAGGGGGTAGGGTGCTGCAGTCCTGAGTATGTCCTCCTTTGGATGAGATGCCTAGTAACTATGAACCTTTTTTTCAGCTTGACACCCATTGCCTACTGCAATATACCAGCTTACCATTTTTTTAATGTAACAGGCAATTTATTCTTTAAGGGCAGCAGACACTGAATTTGTAGATTAAACACTGAAATATAAAGTTATTTTCTAATAACAACCTCTTCATTCGTTTCAGATCTCTTTAATGTGGAATTATTCAGCTGATGTTTAACTCCTGCAGAGATTGTGCATATTGACTGATATTAGTGGATTGTAATGATAGAAGTTTGAGTGGCCTTTTATGGTTGAAATGTTCTGAATTGGACAATTTGTCATTATTGGTTCATATGTTTTGTTTCATTGCTTACTGGAAAAATGTTCAAAACTATAAATTAAAAACACACTCTAACAAGTGGTGCTGTATTATACAAAGGATATTATTAAGTTGTTATATATTATAATTAATACAATCAGGAAGGTGAACCAAAATCTTTTGCATGGTTCTAAAAATGTGTGCCTATTATTTGAAAACAACCCAAAGGTAAACTTAACCTGCCACTGGCCAGTTACATTTTCTTTGAATGTGGGTTTCAATCAGGGTTGCCAGACATCCCTATTTGATTGGGACTGTCCTGGGGTCAGCAGCCTGATCCCGAGTCCTGCACTGCTGGTTAAAATCCCAGCAAAACAGGCTTTGCTTTGTTTTTTTTTTTTTATTGTCCCGTATGCCAGTATATGAGCCAATCATAAAATCACAAAATGGAGCTACTTCTGTTTAAGGTGTAACTGCCTGATGTTCCGCAGTGAATAGAAGAGGGTCCACTGTGCAATTTTTTTGATTGGCTCGTATACCGGCATATGGGCCAATCAAAAATCAACAAACACGGAGCTACTTGTGTTTAATGCAGAACTGCCTCATGTTCAGCATTAAAGACCTTTTTTTTTTGGTCTTCACTTAGCGTGAAGGACTTTTTTTTTTGGTTCCCTACCTGTCCCGTAACAAATCTGGCATCCTTGGTTTCAATGCTGTTTCAGTGAATGTGGGTTTCAAAGTTAGAGAAGTTTTAATGCTAAGCCAGTTTTCATTGTAAAACTATTGCTTTGTTTTGTTTAGGTTTAGCAAATGTCTGTCAGTGTTTGTGCTATAAAATTTGAAATAAAAATTGTAAATTAAATCCAAATATCTGTAATCATTGTAGAAGTAAAGCAGAAAACAGTATGCACACTGAGAGTTCTGAACAGTGTTTATGGCAACTGGGGAAAAATAGCCAAGTAATGGGACACTGGAATGGCTGCGTGGGGAGGCTCTGGGTTTGCACCCCCCTGCAAAAAATCCTGCGGGCTCCCCTGGCTGGTGATGTTGCCATAACATTTTCTGAACAAGATCAGCTATGTAGCAGGAAATGGCTGGCAAACAATGACAACAGGTTCATAGTCACTAGGCATGCAGTCCCGGAAACAACTAAGGAGCCTTGCCTAAATTCCCAAAAGATTCAAAGCATTGTCTGGTTAAGTGACTTGCTCAGTGTCACACAGCAGGCAAAAGAAGGTAGAAAACATCAAATGCCACACCCTTATCACAGGAAGCAACTCATTAACAAGTCACAGCTTTAGTCCTCTGCACTAACTGCCAGAGTAACAGTTTTTAACTAAATGCAGAAATCTTTTATAATCCGATCTTGTAGAGAAGACCGTATCACAGTAATATGCTACAGTGACTACATAATGGATGCTGAAGATCAGATGGTTCTGATCATCAGTCCAAATAATACAGAATATATAACAGGACAAACGTCAACCCTTTCACAGTTGCTTGAAGCTGTAAAGAAGGTACTGCAAAAATGCATTACTAAAATGCAACTTGTTTATACTACTGAAATTCAACATGTTTAGACTATATTACACAATCTAGGCCTATTAATGAATGCATTCATTGTTTAATGCAATAAATAAAACAAAACAATTACAGTCAATATAAATCCTGTGGCGGCAGTATTTGTTCAACAACCCACAGGTTATACAAAAATCAGAAATATTGCTGCAAATAACACATATTTTTTGAAGGGGCCGGGGCTTACATGTTTTCAAGGCACCTTCATCTCATTTTGACCTCCCTTTGTATTCTCTGTCATCAAGGAAAAAAATCCCCCTCTGGTATCACTCAGTACAGATCTGACCTATTTGAATGGCTAATAATGCTGTATTGTGCATCATATACCAGTAGAGTCAAAACCCAGTTCATGGACAAATGGGCCCCCCTGCAGGGTAACGAATCAGGCCCACTACCCATACCAATATCTCATTACACAACTTTCAGTCTACACTTACCATAATTAATGTTCAAACCTATCAGTGCACATACTACTTTCTTCTTTACAATTATCACAGAGATTTGGATTTCATTTAAAATGTTTATTTCAAATTTTGCAGAATAAAAGACTAACAGACATTTTCTAAATAAACAAAGCATTCTCACACTGAAAGTTATGAGAAACAGTAAACTTCTCTTCCTTTAGTGAAAATGTGTCTGGCAACCCATTAAATTAAAAAGAGACATGCTGGGATTCATACTCAAATACCATATAGTTAATTACAAATTAATATGAAGCGTGAAGGAATTCAAAAGACAAATGTACAATACGTTTGATAGCCTGGGACAGCCCACTGAAGTTAAATATCTCTTTTCAGGAACAGCCCAGGTGTACTGCCTGGTGAAGTAACTTGGCAGAATCACCTAGAAGACATATGAAGACCGAGGGTATAAAAACATGTCCTACAGGAAGTCGCTCTTTAACAGCTCATAGCCTTATACATCTGCACTAAGTGTTAAGCAAACTGTTGTAGCCCAAAGAGTGCATTTCACACCCTGCGTACTTTCAAAAAAAGCTAAATTAAATTTGTATTCATAGTTAAAATATTAACATTATACTCATAGATGACATGCTGTCCAGTTTATTTGCAGCTAAATAATAAGCAGACTGCTAACATTAAGGAAAACAAGGATCACAAAGAACACGGTTCTTATATTGATGCTTCTTTCTTTACTACAATCACTTTACTTCCTTTACACCATACATACTCTGGCTCACAGGTAGTTACTAGGCTTGCTGTCCAGGGAGCCATTCAGGCACCTAGCCCAAATTTCCAGTTGCCCCAACATATGTCTGGTTAAGTGATTTGCTCAAAGACAGGGCACAAATATGAGGCAAAATCAGAAATGTTCTGCAAAACTGAAGGCAGACAAAAGCAGAACCACAAAAGCTGCAAAACACTAATGATGACATTGACTGACTGTAATCTTGAAAGAAAAACAAACAAAAAAGTTAGGGGTCTAGCAGCTGGATTAAGGCTCTTGTCTCCTGTACCTAAGATACAGGGTTTAACTCTGAGCAAGCCATATAATTAATTTGGGCATTACACATACAAACACGTACACACACACAGTCACTTAAACTATGCTGAGAAATTCATCATACCTGCTGCAAAAAAAAAAAAAAAACCCTGCTGAATCATTGAGGTTTGGCTTGTTGAGCTGCAAAAAAAAGACTTGGTTACTGCTGAAAGATAAAAATGCAGTTTCCCTGTTTATATAATATTATATTACCAAATAAAAGATGTTTGAAAAAAATACCACCTCCTGTTCACTGTGTAATAGAAGTGCTCCACTCGAAGTATGTACACCAATTCTGGAAGTCTCTTTTCTCTGGCTGTTGCTGATGCTTTGAGCCAATGAGACTAGAGCCAACATGCAGAGCAGGAAATCATCTTTAAGAGCTGGATACCAGATGAGAGCATGGAAATTGAGCAGTGTAAACTTTTTTTAATAATTAATGTCGTATGGCTGCTACCCCACCCCCCAGCCAGCACTGTGTGGCCATCTTGTGCTGGATCCAGCCCTGATTGTGCATTAGGAAACTCATTGTGAATCTCCCTGACACTCATGACAAGCATGACAGTCTGTTAAGAAAGAAGTAAAGCCTGAAAGATTGGACAATACAGGGAGAAAATGGACCACCCAGGGGTGGTATTGAGTTTCGTCATCCCTGGAAGATTCATTAGATCCCTGTAATGCCCACCCTGAAGGATATTATTGTGGTTAGAAAAAAGGTAACTGTTCTGTTATTTATGAGTTTTCTGAGTTTTAAATAAGTAATACAAATATTACTCTCTCTCTCTGTCTCTCTCTCTCTCTCTCTATATATATATATATATATATATATATATATATATATACATACACACACACACAAACACACACACACACACACACACACACACACACACACACACACACTACATACAGGTAGCATTCATTTGATCTAAAATCAGAATATCTGAAAGCCATTGCTGGCACAAACTATTTAAAACTTGAAATATTAAAACCTCTGAATTTGCCCTTTTACACAGCTGTGTGATCCTGGTGTTGGTATATGTAAGTTGATGGGGCTGTGTGGGGTTCAGCCCCTCCCCGCAATGGAGGTGCAGGGGTCTTACTTCTGTATAAAATTGGTTTTCTTTTTCATTGTTTTGAATGTAGATATTTTGACTGGTAGATACTTTGACATACTCCTACGCATGATTATATAATGACTGGCTGACATGTTACTTGGTCGACATATAACACGTCCACCAAAACATATCAAACTTTCATTATATCAAACATATAACAAATTGACACTCAGTACATCAAAACAGGAAACAAATTTCCTTTTCTGATGCACTACTCAAAACCCAATTACATTCAGCTCAAATTTGTCTGAATAGTTTTAGTGTTATAGGCAAGGCTTTTTCTTAGTTAAGATGTACATTACATTTAAAAGCAGGGCAGGATTAAGGTTAGCACGCATTACCAAAGTGGGCAGGGGGGCTTCATCGCTGCCTCTAACCCTGATGAATGTCTTATCTTAAAAAGCCCTTCATATAAGACTACCAATGCAGAAGACAGTTTAGACACTCACCACTTGCACGAGCGTGCACACACACACAAAATGCACTGAAGCAATTGTGTGTGGTGTGTGTGTATGTCTTAGCCTGATATTTTAGTAAGCTGGTTGCTATAGTTTATATATATATATATATATATATATATATATATATATATATATATATATATATATATATGTATATATATATATATATATATATATATATATATATATATATATATATATATATATATATATATATATATATATATATACATATATAGCTCGTTGTCTTAGAGTTGAGGGGTGCAAAGTGCAAATTGGGAAAGAAAACAGTAGACCTGGTTCTTAATGGTCATTAGGTGAAGAGTGGCAGATAGGAGAATGGACATTTTTTTTTTCCTTGCCAGATCAAGGAGTGGCATTCTGGGTGCTAGATGAGCTGGCTATGACTCTGCACACACACACACACACACACACACACACACACACACACACACACACACACACACACACACACACACACACACACACACACACACACACACACACACACACTCACACACACACACACACACAGTGGTGTGCACTGAATGCCCGGAGGAGAGTGTTGCAGGGCAAATCTTACCATTGAACAACTAATCCCCATATTAAGTAAATCTGAGAAGATAGTACATTTCAGGAAATGAGAGGAGGGGTACTGAAGCACTGCACAAGATCAAGGATACACAGACTGATTTTATTTCTTACTGACATGGTGGCAGAATAACTGCATAGATTTCCAATTTCAGTAACAGTAGTGGCATTCAGAAATGTATGGGGAAAGCATTTAGCAGTTCTGATGTGATGCATAAAGAGTTATATGTGGCTAGCATCAAACTGCACCCTATTCATTTTATAGAATGAGCTGTGTGGGCTAGCCAAGCCATAGCTTTTTAATAGCTATCTCACCTCCAAAAGGGCCCACAACAATACCGGAAAAGTGTAGTGTCCCAAAAATCACAGACGCACAGGTGAAAACAGCCCTTTCAAAAGCCAAAAACACAGCATCAATGGGACCAGATGGTGCCCCAGGCTGTGTCTTGCACGAACTACAGAACAAACTAACCCCCCACCTAAACACGCTGTTCAACCTCAGCCTCTCCACAGGCTATGTGCCCATAGAATGGTGCACTGCAATGGTTATTCCTCTCCACAAAGGAGGGGTCATAACTGACCCTGGTAACTATCACCCCATAAGCCTGACTAGCCTGGTCTGCAAGGCTACGGAGCGCATCATCATGGAACTCATTAACAAAGACATGGGAAACCTCCAAACACTTGACCTGACCCAGTTCAGCTTTGTTAAGGGCAGATCATGCCTACTAAACCTGGTTGACTTCTTCGAGACAGTCACCAAGGCCATAGATGAGGGAAAGGTGGTTCACACAGCCTACCTTGACCTCACCAAGGCTTTCGACACCATTCCCCACTCGGGTTTTACAGAAAAACTCACCAGCCTGAACATAAACCCCTATGTCACGAGATGGGTTGCCAACTGGCTTACAGACAGAACTCACACGGTAAGAATAGCGGGCTCCTGGCCCGACTCTAAACCAGTCACAAGTGGTGTCCAGCAAGGCTCGGTCCTGGGACCCCTACTGCTCGGCATATACTTCTCAGAAGAACAGGCAAACACAGGAGGACTATGGCTAACCAAGTTCACCGATGACTGCAAACTGGGAGCCATAACTGACTCTCCGGCTGACACGGACATCCTCCAAAAGGGCCTTACTGAGACGGACACCTGGTGTCAAAGTCATGGCCTCAAGCTAAATGTCAAAAAATACATAGTCATCCCGTTTGGAAAAAACAAAATACCCACGAATTACCACACAGGTGGCAGCCCCCTTAATACAGAAGAGGTAATAAGAGATCTGGGGACCCAGGTAGATATTAATCTCTCCTTTGACAATCATATTGCCAAAGTAGTTAGAAAATCCTTCTATGTGGCCCATCTAATTACTAAAGGGTTCGCATCTAGAAATAAAGAGGTTATAGTGCCCCTCTACTCATCACTCATTAGACCCATCATAGAGTACAATGCCCCATTTGGGATATACCTCACAAGGCACTTCCAACAGCTGGAAAGACCACAAAAGTACCTCACCAAGAGGATTACTGGTCTCAAACATATGTCCTATGCAGCCCAACTGAAAAAACTCTGATTGTACTCAGTGGCAAATCGCTTACTCAGAGGTGATCTCTGCCTGACTTACAAAGCCATGTCCAACTCAGAATTGATGGACATGCTCCACCTAAAGAAATCCAAGTTAGTGCGAGCCACGCGCTCTAGTGAGCTAAGCCTCACCACAACAGTAAATAGAACATGCTGGAGGGATAGATTCCTGTCACAGAGACTCCCCATGCTTTGGAACAAAATTCCAAATTACATCAGGCAGAGCTCCTCACTAACACTCTTCAAGAGGAACCTTGACGAGTGGATGGGTAACAGAAAATACACCCCTGGGATCACTTCATTGGCTCTGCTTGACAGAGGATCGGTTAATTAATCAATGGGGTGGCGAAAGCCGACACACTCTGGCTAGGCTTATAAATGCTCTTGGGCAGATAGCCTAGTACCTACCTATGAACCTATGTTCAGCTATATCCAGCTTTTTTGTTAAAAATGCTTTGCAACAAAACTGGAGCTACTTCAGGATTTCTCCCACTTTCTTGAACCACTCTAGTGAGAGTGGAGATTCACACTATAACTATAGCTGAATATAGTCTGACAGATACACGATACCTTTGCTCTTGCCAGTAAATGCAGCATATGAAACTATCCATCAGTTTAACAAAATCAAACTGTGATATTACAAAAGATGTAAACAAAAACAGTGCTTACTTAACATCTAATCGACAAAGGCTTCCAGTTTAACAAACTGATAAAGTTATGCCTGCTGCCTTTAATAAGATGTTTAAGTTTGCTGTCAGCAGGTAGGTGGGGAGCAGCCAACCTAATTGAAGGAGTTTAAATGTGTTGGGGTCTTGTTCATAAATGAGAGGAAACAGAATTGGGAGACTAATATTATAACAGAGCTTAGTCATTGGATGAAGTTCTGGTGTCACAGGTCACTTTACATCCCCACACTCATCTGTGGTCATAAACTTCAGACTGAGGACACAAACAGCAGAAATGAGCATGATCTTCTTGTTTCACTGTTGAGATCCTGATTTGTGGTATTTCCTGCCATGGAAGCCCTTGGCCATCCTGGCTAACAGAGAATGTTTCCCCACCTCCTGCAGCTGGCGACACCCTGTCTGATATCACTACAGATGAGTATAAAGGGAGTCAGACGGCACCATGACCTCAGTTCTTTCTTGTCGTCCGAGCCCAAAGCAGAGTGCTGGTCAGTGCATTGGTCATTCCATACCAGAAAAAGAAGATGTCTAAAGCTAACTATCCCACTGGGGAATGTCTCATGTGTTTTGTAACTAATGTCAGAGAAAGTTAATAACTGTCTCCTCTGTGGCAAACGGACACCACACCGGGACTTTCATTTTTTTTGTGTGACCTGTTTAGGCCCAAAACATGATGTTCTTAACTGTCGGTTCTGTGCTCACTTTAATAGCAGAACTATCAAGCACAGGGCTGAGATTCTAGCTAAAGATATTAGCAAGTCATCAAGACTTTGTGTACCATGTCTTCAACCAGTTGAGTTGAAGTTGATCTCCTTAGGTGAAAATAAGGAAAAATTCATCATAATTAGGGCCTCAGACAATGCTCTCTCACTGTCAGCCACTTCTCTGAGGCTTGTGATTGACGAAGAGGGTGACATGCCTTCACAGCCCCTTTTGGCGACTGAGGTGGTGGCACAGGCCTCTATCAAGACCTGTTTGGAGTCCAATATTCCTCACAGTTCCACTACTTTCTTACAAGCCAAAGGACTTAGCTCGTTAGTTGGGTCTGGGTGTCTGACAACTGTTATAAAACTGACAATGGTTCTTCATGTTGTCAGATAATTGCTTCAGCATACCTCCTGTGGAAGTCAGTTGCTCGCTCACATCTGGGCCCTAGTGCAGAGAACATCCACAAACCTAAGCCTAAGGCCTCTGACAAAAAAGCTACACCCTCCTTACCTTAGACTACACATACCAGCTCCTACTCCCAGGCCTACCAACAATACCTAGTGAGATTGATCAAGGATTTGACTTCCTTGTCATATCCAGATGTCTCCCTCCACCTAAAGCATCTCCTAGTAAAAGAAAGAGAGATACTTCAACCCAGGAATTTTCTGACTCTTTTGATTCTGAGGATGACTTTGATAATGATGAATCCACCTTTGAGGAGGGTACTTCTGTTGCTTTCTCTGTTGATTCTGATTCTAAGGAGAACCTTGCCTCAGCATCTCCTCTTGAGAAGATTTCCTTTGGGGAAACCTTGCATACCCTGAGGTAGCACTTTAAATGGGAAGCTTAAGACTACCCTCAATCCAAGAAGAGGATTAGAGAATTCCTCAGTCTCCCTGAACATAAACCTCTTGTCATCCCCTCAGTCTTGGAGGTGGTAGATGATGCCTTTCTGGATTCTTCATTGCAACCAGACTCCTTTCTCCCTGCCCCTCAGAAACCTGAAAGATTTTACAGGGCTCTAGATTTCCACAAACACATTTTTAAGAACCCTGTGGCAGATCCTGAAGGGGTGACTCAGGGCCCTAAGGGAGTAAAAGCTAGTTCTTCCAAAAATCCAGTTTACCAACAGACAAGGAAAGCAGAGCCTTGAACATGTTTGGAAAGAAAGTCTACACCTCTGCCACCCTTGTCATGAGGGCTTTGAACTACCAGTTTCATATGGTGAAGTACCAGGAAACCATTTTCGTCCAGATGAAACAAAAACTGATGTGCACTGAAAATAAAACTCTCTTAAAGAAATTACTGGATTTAAGCAACTTCTGCTATAAAGTGGTTAAGCACTCCCTGCACTGTGGCTATGATGCCTTAGAAGTGTCCAGCAGGGCAGTAGCTACAAGATCTGTCATTAGAAGGCATGCCTGGCTGAGGGAACAGTCCCTTCCGGAACATATCAAATCCAGTCTCCTAGATGCCCCCTTGGAAAAAACTTTCTTTTTGGTCCTAAGGTTGAAGCTGTGTTTAAGAAATTGGAGGATGAGACCAGGTCCATGCAAATTGTCAAGGACTTCTTCCAGTTCCACCTTCCTTGGTTCAGCTGAAACTGCCCTACCAAACATTGGTCCTTTCCAGTCCCTCAGTCTAAACCTAGACAAAGGGCACCTCACAGGGAAAGGGGTCGAAGACAGCACCAGCAGTCAAGACAGTGGCAAACAGACCACAATATTCCTGTGGGATCCCACACCCAGGGACCTAGCAGGGAGCAATCATGACTCCTACATGGCACTCCATTTCCCCCATCAACCATCCACTACCCCTCAACCTTCCTTGCACCCCAGTCTTGGAGGAAGACTGTCCCTATTCTGCAAGAACAGGACCCTCATTAGCAGGGATCTATGAGTTCTAAACATTATTCAGTGATGTTACAAACTCAAGTTTAAACAACCCTTGATTCATTCAGGCTTCCCAGACAGTCCTTCAAACCAAATGGTTGAGGCTTTAAACCAAACACATCTTCTATCCACCCAAGGCTCTGTTGTACCTGTACAACCTCTTTGCAAGGAAAAGGGTTTTACTCCAGACTTTTCCTAGTCCCCAGAAAAGAAAGTATCTGAAGCCAATTCTAGACCTGTCAAGGCTCATCTGATTCTTGCAGGTCCCAAAATTCAAAATGCTAACTTTACAAAACCTACTGCCTATGATTTCCCCCAACTCCTTCATGGTAACCATAGATTTAAAAGGCTCATACCTCCACATCTCCATAAAGGAATCACACAGGAAGTTCTTACGCTTAGACAGGTATGAGACATTATCAGTTCTGTGCTCTGCCCTTTGGCTTGTGTATGGCACCCAGGAGTTTTGCAAAATGCCGAGTCCTGGTGATAGCCTTCTGCAGGACAAAGGGAATTAAGATTTACTCTTACTTAGACAATTGCCTCATTCAGGCAGCAGACCTAGAAAAACTTAAAGCAGATCTTCTTTACACTCAAAATATACTAATTCAGTGGAATTCACCATCAATAACCAAAAATCTCAAACAAACCCCACAAGCAGGATTGTGTTCCTGGGAGCTTTACTGGACTCATCACTTCAGAAAGCCTTTCTGCCTCCAGATAAGATTACCTTTCTAATTCTGTACTTCAAAAAGTTCCTTGTCAGAACATACCTCACAGCCAGAGAGTATCTCAGGGCACTGGGTTACATGTCCTCTTTTATCCTCATGATCCCCTGGCCAGACTACATATGAAAAAACTACAGTTGTACCTCAAAAATGTGTGGTGCCAACACTCTCAGTCTATGATCTTCAGGATAAAACTGCTTCCTTGTCTCAGGAAAGAGTTCACCTGGTTGGTCCAAGCATGCGCCCTCAATCTGGGCCTCCGCTTTAGGTTCATCTCTCAAGATCAAACTCTGACAATAGATGCATCAGAAAAAGCCTGGGCATCCCACTTCAACAATTTCCAGACTTGAGGCAGATGGTACTCCCAGTTCAAAAACAAACACATCCACCTAACAGAACTGGCAGCAGTCCAAAATAGCCTAAATGCCTTCAAAGAACAATGGAAACTAGGCATTTTCATGTGAAAGACAGACAATACCACAGTTATGTGGTACATAAACAAGCGGGGGGGACTCACTCTTACCCCCTTTTGCAGCTTAGCTATGGACCTTTGGGAAACAGCAAACTCCTTAGGGCTGCACCTCACGGCCCAGTACCTACCAGGAGAAGAAATCAACTAGTGGATCACCTCACCAGGAGCCTGTCAGACCCCCATGAGTGGCAATTCCATTGGGATTTTTTTCTCAGCATAGCCAAAAAATTGGGTGTGCCACAGAAAGACCTCTTTGTCACCAAAGAAAATATTGACTTGAAAAAATTTAGCTCCAAGAAGAAAACAAAGTCAGCCTGCAAGACAGAAGCCTTTGCTTTCCCTTGGACAGTACTGTTACTTTCTGCCTTCCCTCAATACCTTTTCTACCCAGGATAGAGCTGAAAAAAGGGAAGAAGGTCCAAGGATAATTCTAATAGCCCCAGACTGACAGAGCAGCACTATTTCCCCTATTACTCAACCTAACCAACAGGGAACCACGTCTGCTGCCATACAGAGGGGACCTGTTAACACAGAAGGGCACAGTCTTATACCCAACTTGCTAACACTCATATTGACACCTTGGCCCTACAAAGCCTACACTTTTAATCAGAAATAAAACAGGAAGAGGTAATTATGTCAGTTCCTATAGTAAAAAAGATACAAAAAAGACACAAAATAACAATGTAAAAATATATATATATTTTTATGTTTCATGTTGTCTGTTTTTTATATATATTTTTTTACTTTATTTTCTTTTTTACTATAAGAACTGACATAATTTTTTTCTATTAGTACGGGAACTGATGTAAACTCAATTAATTGCGCACAGCTTTTTATGAGTGTTTATTGGTTAGGAGTAATTGGTATTGCATTTAAATGTTTGATGTAGCTCAGTTGTTTTTTAAGGTCTGATGAAGCTGTATGATAAAGCATTTACCTTTTCCTATTTTATTTCTGGTTTAAAGTGTGTTTTTTTTAAATTGTTTGCTTTTTATAACCATTTTGACCGTGCTTTACTTTCTGGTTTTATTTTGTGTGTGGATTTTGCTGTTTTTATTCAACCACCGAGTATTTGTTCCTATAGCCGTTTCTTTACTTTTTTTGTTATTTTTGTTTCTCAAATTGAAAGTTAAGCTGAGAGTGGGATTGCACCAAAGACAACAAGCAGTAAATATGGAGGTTATTTTTTTGAGTAATATAAAGAGATGCTGCACAGAAATAAGTCCACTTAGAATTCAAGGCCCTGATTATATCTGACCTATGATCCAGTGATAGTATCTCTGCAGCTCGCCGTTGAAAAACTTTAATTTTATATTTATTTCAAATGTGCCTTACTGATATCATGTATTTGTACTTAAGCTTCCTTCCAATGCTAATACAGTTCTATAACTGCATATACTAAGATATTTTATAATAGGAAAAGTTCCGATTGGGAGCTTAAAATTTGCTGATCATAAATGTTGCTTACCTGCCTAACCACCAAATCCTAATGGGATCAGGAGATGCGAGACTGTTTCAGGACCTTAAATATATGCATTTTTTATTAAAAGTAAATAAAACCAAATGGATCTGATAAAAAGGATCCTCAGTTTAATTCATTGCCTTGTTAAATAATACATATACCCCGGGATTCATGACGTTTGCGCCAGGCACAGGCGTAGCATAGGTGGTATAACGCCAAATATGGCCATTGAGCGATTCAGGTACGATCCAATTCCACGTGCACTACTGGCGTATGCCAGAACTGCACAGCCCTTGGCTTAGGTATGCCAATCACCCCATGCGCAGTGTCGCACCATGCAAATGAAGGCATATAGCGATTCATGAAGTGGTGCGGGCGTAGTGTACGCCCACAGAAATGTAAACCAAAAAACATGGTTTACATTTTCTCAAACAGAACATCGGAACTATGGAAGCGGACCAAACTCATGTATTACAAAGTTAACATATGCCAATGGCTAAATACACAGCCAATGGCATAAGAAAAGATGCACAACACCTAAAACACAACATTTAATGTCATGTCCACAGTTACGCACAGTACAACAGCAGGGCATGTGTGCGCAAACTGGAAAACATAGAAAATATATACAAATGTCATAAAATCGCAATGTGATTCAAATCAGGATTTCACCATAATATGCAGTGGTATGCATGGTACACCACAACCAAGGTGCAAGGATTGCTAAGGGTCTGCGACAGTGTTCGGCACGGTAACTATGAATTAGTAGTCAATGCCATGCAAATGAGGCAGGTAATACTGAATCGCAAACGTCCTGCCGGATGAAGGCTGTACCATACGGTGCAGCGCTATAACACCGAGGAATGGCGCAGAGGTGATACATGACATCAGCAGAGGGGTGTGCCACTGTAGCTGTAAGCACATTGGAGCAATGCAAATTTGGCCTGGCCATTGCTAAGCAAAGCTGCAGGACAGGGGTGGGGAGGTAGGTATAGAATCGTTTAGCTGAGAGCACATATGGTGCCTGAAAGCGCATGTGTATGGGGATGAAAACGTGCCCGAAACCCGGTAAGCGGATGCACGCACCACGAACAATAGCACTAACAGGAAGGTCAGGGGAAGGAAAGAAGGAAATGCCACAGTAGGGTAATTGGAGTACAACTGAGCAATTAACACCTATCAACTCACGGTGGCCAATCGACGGCAGCTGACAAGTCTGCTTGCAGAAACCTGCAAAACAGGATAGGGGAGGCATTGGATTGCAAAGAAAGGAGGGGAGGCATTGGATTGCAAAGATAGGAGAACTGTCATAGCAGAGCAAAGCAAACCTACAGTAGACCGGCAATAGAACACATGACGCAAGATAAGCCAGGTCTAGGAAAGTACAAATGAAAGCAGGCTGCTGGATGTATGCCAGAAAATGGTAGGTGAAACGTGCAGAAATGTAAAGGGAAGGGCAAGAGATAATCCACGGCAGCCAAATGTAATTCAACACCAAAGGCACCACAATAGTAGTTCCTATAGTAAAACACATAAGATGCCCTGTAGCTACGATCGTACATACACACCCTATGACATCATCGGTGTTCACAGCACAACAGTATAAAGTGTGAAAGCACCCTACACACACCTGTGTATTCCCAAACACTGCACCATAGGTGTAAACACATGGGGAACTTTTAAAATGTACATGTTGGGAGCTGCCATAGCTGTGATTCATCACCATGTGTTAGAGACTGACGGTGTTGTGGAGGATGATGCCGACAACCACCGCAGGCCCCAGAGGAGGAGAAGAGTGTTCAGACCAAGGGTAACCTACCAGGGGCTACATGATCTCGAGATAGTAGAGCATTACAGGGTGGACAGGGACATCTTACAGCAAATAGTTGAGCTGTGCCGGCCACGCCTGAGAACCAGAAACAACAGAGGGGAACCCATCCCAGTGGACATAGGTTCATAGGTTCATACTAGGCTATCTGCCCTGGGGCAATTATAAGCCTAGCCCGATTCTGTATGGCTTACGCCACCCCTTGATTTGAGTATACTGTGCCCTTTTTAAGGTTTAGTTTACTGTGCCTCTGTCTAATAGTGACACGGGAGTAATCCCTGGGACAAACCTACAATCCCCCATCCACCCATCAAGATTCTTCTTGAAGAGATTCAGTGAGGTGCTCTACCTCATATGAACTGGAATTCTATTCCAGAGCGAAGGGAGCCTCTGGGTTATGAACCTGTCCCTCCAGCAAGTTCTATTTATTTCTGTGCTGAGGTTCAAGTCTTTCGAGCATGTGGTTCTAAGGGATTTAGATTTACTGAGGTGGAGCATGTCCATTAATTCTGGATTTGACATAGCTTTGTATGTCAGGCATAGATCGCCTCGAAGTAGGCGGTATGCAACTGAGTAGAGCTGGAGTTTTTTTAACCGAGCAGCATATGGCATCTGTTTGAGACCCTTGATCCTCTTGGTGAGATACTTTTGGGGTCTTTCTAATTTCTGCAGGTGTCAGGTAAGGTACATCCCAAAAGGGGCATTGTATTCTATGATGGGCCTGATGAGGGATGAATAAAGGGGCACGATTACCTCTCTTGATCTAGATGTGAAACCCTTCGTGATAAGGTGGGCTATGTAGAAGGTCTTTCTAACCACTTTGGCAATGTGGTTTTCAAAGGAGAGATTGCTATCAACTTGGGTCCCCAGGTCCCTAATAACTTTCTCTGTACGTAATGGGTTTCCACCTATGTGGTAATTTGTGGGCACATTGTTTTTGCCAAAGGGTATGACTATACATTTTTTGGCATTTAGCTTTAAACCATGGTGCCGGCACCAGTTATTTGTCTCTGTGAGACCTTTTTGAAGGATGTTTGTGTCAGCTGGAGAGTCGATTATGGCGCCCAGTTTGCAGTCATCTGCGAACTTGGTGAGTCATAGTCCTCCCACGTTTGCCTGTACCTTGGAAAAGTATATACTGAACAAGAGTGGTCCCAGGACAGAACCTTGTGGGACACCACTTGTGACCGGTTTCGAGTCTGACATGGCTCCAGCAACTCTCACTCTGTGGGTTCTGTCTTTGAGCCAGTTTGCGACCCATCTTGTGACATAGGGGTTTATATTTAAGCTGGATAGCTTGTCTATGATTCCCGAGTGGGGTATTGTGTCAAATGTCTTTGCAAGGTCCAGATAGGGTGTGTGGACTACCTTCCCTTCATCTATGGCTTTGGTGACTGTTTTGAAGAAGTCAACCAGGTTCAAAAGGCAGGATCTGCCCTTGACAAAGCCGAACTGGGTAGGATCTAGTGTCTGTAGGTCCCCAATGTCTTTGTTTATGAGCTCCATGATGATCCTCTCCATAGCCTTGCAGACTAAGCTAGTCAGGCTTATGGGGCGATAGTTTCCAGGGTCTGTAGAGGCTCCACCTTTGTGGAGTGGGACCACTGTTGCTGTACGCCATTCTGTGGGCACATATCCTGTAGTAAGGCCGAGATTGTATAGCTGTTTTATTTGAGGGATTAGTTCCTCTTGGAGTTCATGTAGGGCGCAACCTGGGATGCCATCTGGTCCCATGGAAGCAGTGTTTTTTGCTTTGGAGAGGGCAGCCTTCACCTGAGCATCAGAGATGTTTGGGAGGCAGCCCTCTGCCGGGATAGATACTTGCTCTTTTGGGGGGGGGGGGTTTGCACTGAACCTGTTTGCCAAGATATTGGCGATGTCTGTGGGTTCAGTGTATTTTTTGTCATTTGGAATTAACTCAGAACAAGTCTGGGAGTTGCATCCCAGGTTCCTAACATAACTGAAAAAAGCCTTATGGTTGTCTTTGGTGTCCTGTGCAATTTTTCTCTCGAAGCTGGCCTTGGAGGATTTTATGAGGGATCGTAATTTTTTGTTGTACTGATCAGAGATGCCTTCCCTATTAGGGATTTTGCTCTATCATGTAGTAGCTTCCTCCTTCTGTTGTACAGTTTATTTATGGCAGGGGTCCACCAGACTGGACGCCTGCCTTTGGATGATTGGGTCTTGGTTTTGTTTGGGATAGCATGATCCATGCATTCCTGGAGATGTCCGTAGAATGCGTTTATACAGGATTCTGCAGTTTGGGCCATAGTTTCCACTGGCCCTGGGGCATTGAAGGATTCCACTTCAGTTTTGAGAAGTGAGAAGTTCGCTTTTGAGAAGTTTTTCACTGTGGTTTTCTGGGCTGGTGGTGGGGTCGGGATGTGGACATCCAGTGAAATTAATTTATGGTCTGATCTTACCAATGAGGGATATACTTCTGGTGTGGAGCATAGAGTCCCCATGTTGGTAATGATCAGGTCTAGTATGTTGTCCCCTCTTGTGGGAGTGGTGACTAGTTGTTCCATAGCATTTGAGTTTATAATTTCCAGGAACCTTTGGGCTAAGGTGCTGGGGCTTGAGTAGTGCTCCCACTCAATGTTTGGGTAGTTGAAGTCACCCAATATAATGGTGTTCGGAGAGATCTTCATGTTCTCCAATGTTTTCAGGAAAGCTGAGTGGGATTCCTGACTTTGAGAGGGTGGTCTGTAGGATGCTATAAACTGAAAAGCAGTCTTGCCCACTGTTAGTTGCACATGGATGGTCTCCGATACTGCAATGCCACTAACCTGGAGGTGTGGATATCCTTGATAAATATGGAAACTCCCCCTCCTTTTGTGGTTCGGTCTGGGATTTGGGGCCGAAAAGCATGATATGAGGTATAGCCTGGTAGTGCTGGGGTGCTCTCTGGAGCCTTGAACCAGGTTTCTGTCACTGCACAGATATTGATGTTCTCCATACTGAGGAGAGCTTTGAGTGTGTGCATCTTGAGGTTAAGACTTCTGGCGTTAAGCAGCATTACCCTTAGTTTCTTGTTCCTTGTGCTGTCTATGGGGGTGAGTTTGACTTTTGAGCCTTGCCTAAAAAAGGCACTATGGGGGTGGCAAGAGCCTTTGCCAATATCCGAAAGCCCAGTGGTGACAGGTGCAAGCCGTCCCTAGCGAAGCAACATGGCTTGTCAAGCATGTCATTCCAGGCTGACAGACACTGGATCCCCTTTGAATGACACCAAAATTTTAGCCAATTGTTAAAATCGATCATTTTGTCTTTGTACTGTGGCATCATTCTAGGTGAGGCTAAGATGCTGCTCATGGTCAGGGTCATACCAGCCTGGGCTACATGATCAGAGAGAAGGTATGTGTAAGCTTGTGAATACTAGCCACAGGTACCTTTCAAAGGCCAACTGGAGATATAATGGGGATCTCACAGGCATCAGCATCCAGGGTACTACACCAGTTCCTGGATGCCATGTTACCACATGCCAATGAGCATATATACTTCCCCCGAACTCAGGAGGAGTTGACCAGCAATATGCATCACTTCCACCGTGTGGCACACTACCCGGAGGTACTGGGTGCGATAGACTGCGTGCACATACATATGAAGTCACCACCTGGTGAGCATGGTAGGCACTACATAAACCGCAAGGGATTCCACTCCATCAACTCCAGGTCGTGTGCAATGCCCAGGGCATTATCATGGCTGTGTGTGCTGGCAGCCCTGGAAGCTAAAATGACTCCCATATCTGACATGCCTCACAGCTGTATCAGGTATTTGTCAGGGGGGACATCCCATATGGCCACCTTGTGGGGGATGCTGGCTATGCACTGGAGCCGTGGATGATGACTCCCATCAGAAATGCACACACACCCATGCAAGAACGCCATAATGAGGCACACGCACAAACCAGAATCATCATAGAGCATGTGTTTGGGATGCTGAAATCACGGTTCCGTTGCTTGGACACATCTGGTGGAGCCTTGCAGTACTCTCCAGGCACGTGTGCCCACATCTTCATAGTATGTGCCATGCTACATAATATGATCCTGTGGAAACAGCTGCAGCAGGGACAAAATGATGAAGGCCCTCATAGACCACTGCAATTGCCAAGGCCATCACAGACACAGAGGGATTCAGACCACGAACACACTGTGCCAGCCCCAGTAGGCAGACGGAGGCATGCCCAGTATGCCTATGCCTTGGCAAAGAGGGAACGTATAGCACATACTCTGACAGTGTAGGCCCCTACAGACTGACACACCTCTCCACCTGCACACACAGTAAAATGGATGGCAAACACACACGACCACCTGTAAATTATAATGTATAGGTGGCCCACTGTGTGAATCCTACATAGGCAGCCCTCAAACATTGTACACACAACAGCTATTGGAACAAGGAATGTCAACACCTGAACAGTACATGCGCCTATCAGCATATGTTGGTGCTGTGTGTATAGGTTCCCAGGTATATCGGTAGGTACACGCCCGATTGTCAGAGGCCATACACCAAATGAGGCAAACAGTGTCTGCTGTCGCCACAACATCGAGTAACCAACTGTTGCTTAGTGGAGCAGAGGCAATCATGGGATCACATGTGTGTAAGCACTGTTCTGCACACACTCTGCACGGATTCCCTGCTGCGTTAATGAGGGGCTCCACATAATGTAATCATGGATGTTGTGTCAAGGCATGGGGTGTACCCATGACAGGTATTCATCACCCCAGCATGCTCCACCTACGGTTGTTTGAAGGTGTAGCACATTATCGTGTGTGGCTCACTGTGATATACATACTCAATGCCGAAGCACATCCAGTAAACATCACATGGACATACCATTAACTGGACTCATCCATATGTAAACTAACTGAGTTACCCATGTGAGTGCAGTATGGAGTAACAGCCGTAGTATACTCTACATACAAAATGCCATAACACGTGTACAAATCCCAGATGGCCAAGTGGTAAATGCAGTGACCGTCGTGCATGTTCCCGGTCCCACGTCCTGCAAGGGATGTAACGTAATCCCGAAGGCACGAATAATGCATGTCGGATGCAGGTCATCAGATCATGTTTAGCACACGTTAGCGGGAATATGAGTTGCCCACTGCTGGTAAGCGTCATTTAAAAATGACTATACGGATATGTGCGAAACAGGGCTAAGCTTCTCCGAATATCGAGCAGTTCACGGTCAATGATGTCCAGAACCGGTGAAACCAGCATTATTCACCCCTGTACTAATAGCGCCTGCTCTGAAGGGTAAAACGACCACTACCAGGAGTAGAACACGCAATCATATATACAATCACCTAACACCATGGTAGCCAAGATGTACCTATGGCAGATGTGTAATGTGACAGGTACAGACACAAACGTGCGGAGTCCAGGAAACAGTATACACCGACAAGTACACAATGAAAGGTGTAGCTTGCCTGTCACTTTTCCTGTCAGATATATATACTATATATATATATATATATATATATATATATATATGTATATATATATATATATATATATATATATATATATATATATATATATATATACATATATATAATACAGATAGAAAGGGCGATAGAGAGATATATGTTGATATATATGGATTCACCGACATCTGCAAATATATAGATAGGTCAACGACATTCATAAAACCTTGGAGGTACAAATAAATAGGATACCGGCAACTATGGAATGTGTCACATACCGACACGCATAACCACGAGGCTGAAAGACTGAAAGAATACAGTACCGGAACAGTAGAACCGCGAGTAATATTATCATGATACGAAGGGACATTTAGTTACCGCTGCCGGTGTTGTGGTCCACGTAGGTACTGTGTTCGACTGTGTTTGTGATTGTCGTAGTCTGTGTATGTGTGTGTTGAGGGTGCCGTGTGCGTTTCCATGTGACTGTAATGTGTGTGTGTGTGCGTGTCCGCATCGTGTGTCTGTTAGTGCCAACTCAGAGGTAGATCATTACGGTAGGTGTGGGTATAGCTAGCCGTATGCATACGGTTACCACCTGTCCCACCTTAGGAGGGACAGCCCCTCCCTGGACAGTTGTGTCCTGACATAAAACATTACAAAGGGCAACTGTCCAAGATTGTAGGACATTATTATGTCCCATATAATATGTAATAGTTGCATTAAATAGTTATGCCTGTATGTAGGAAACATAAATGTTGCATGCAATATGATAAGTAGCCAAAGTCCCACAACAGTAAGTATGTATTGAGGATAAAATTATGTGCTATCCTGTGTACTGACTGTGGGTATGTGTCAGCCTGTAAACACCGATGTGTGTCCCGCAAGTGTCCCACAATGGCCGTTTGAAAATGTGGCAACCCATGCCAAAGAGGTTCTGTTACCAACACAACTGCAATGACTGCAAATATCTGGGACAGAAATACATGGGATAGCTGTCATTTAGAAATATCCCTTTACAAATCGCTGTAATTCCGGAGGTATGGAAGTATCAACCTCACCTGCATACTATATAGAAACCAAATAACAACGGCCCAATGTATAATCCCATAACATAAGTCTACTAACTGATAGCTCTTTAATTAGGGAAGGAGCCCACACACACATATATGGAATATGTAGAAATGCAAGCCCCACAAACCTGTATATGCTACGTACACCCACCTACATCCCCCACACTAGAAACTATAGCAATACAGACTGTAATTACAGCACAAACATCCAGTCAGTGAATTACATCTTCAGAAGCGTTAACATACCTTGTGAGAGACACATTTAAAGGCGCCATGCAAAATCGTAGCCATTGTATAATGGAACAAACGGCGATGTTACAGGTTTTGTTTGCAATAGTCCCTTATCAGACGGTTGGGATGACAGGTACATTCACATGTAGAACCACATACTCTAGCCGTCACACACAATCCATGGGGGGAAATTAATCCAAACTATACGTGTCTCTACACATAGCAGTTGCAATTACACACAACAAAACACAATACTCTCCCCGAAGGTAGGGCAAATGGGCAACTCCCAAGTGAAGAATTCAATTATACCCCACTGTTGCCGCGTAATTGGCAAATGGAGTAGCTGCACAGCTGATGTGCAAGTAATAAGTCACTCAGGAACACCAATTGGCAGCAGGAAACCACATGTTACAGGTATCGACATATATAAGGATGACTTGCCAGACATTCAAACCGTATGCTCATACTATACAACTGTTTAAACAGTGTAAGAGAGATAGATACGAAAGTCGAGAATGATAACAAGGTATGTAGAACACTAGGTATGTAAGTGTATGTATAGCATGTTTTGTATTAATTATGTTAGTGTATGTATAGCCTGTTTTGTATTAATTAAAAGTGTCCGCAATGCATAAAGTGGGAAAAGGTATTCATGTAGTGATGTCTTGCTGAGCATACTAACACTTGTAGAAATTGTGCGTCCTGCAGTGGGCCACAAGGTAAAAATCACAGACACCACAAGGGATGCTACATGAGGGCTTTAAACACAACAATTCCATACCACCCGCCATCAGTGGTAGGGTATGTCCAACAAGTATGTGCCATAGCAGGGGATAGTATATGTTGATATACTGTCACAGTAGGCATGTGTATGGGCATATAATGACAATTTCATGTCTAAGGTGGTCCCGCTGTGCAAGTATGCTTTGCATTATGGGATACTATGTAAAATATGTGTAATGTATAGTATTGTAGGTAGATATGTCAGATATGCTACACAGCATAACAGGCATATCATGCATACCAAAGGTATCGTCTATTGGCATGTACAATGTACAATAACAGGATACATATGGCTTGTAGTCACGGGACACTGTAATAGCATGATAGCTAATCTAAATGGAAGGGCTACTCAATTAACCATGCACAAAGGACATGTAATAGCTTCACAGGTTCATAGTGGGGTACTATGCAGTCTGGCAAGTCTATGTGTAAGCACAACTACAGTGTTCACACCAGCGGCACCTATCTAGGGTAGTGTCCTGTGAACAGCAGAGCCATGTGTTACCTGCACCTCTGCACAGTACAGCCACTGCAGTGATCCCTGGTGTACATGTGTCTCCCATCCACCAAGTGAGGTATCACATGAACAGTGCTACTGAGTGTCCCTGCGTGATGTACATAGGAATCATGTTCCAAAGCATGGTGAGTGTCCGGTTTGGGAATGTAACCCTCAAGCACATCCCACTCATCATTGTGTGTGTGCACATATCCATGAGCATGTTGCTCACAGTGGCTTTTGCTTATGTCACGTATGTGGAGTATATCCATTAATATTGTTGTGGACATGGGCCCTGTCTGTTCAGCAAAGGTCACCCCTGAGTATGTAGTATGCAAATGTGTACAGACGTGGTGTCCGTAGTTCAGCCGCATACTTTAACCATCGGAGCTCAATAAACGTCATGGTGTGTTAATGTTGTGGTATGTAAAGCTGCAGCTGTTGTGTAAGGTACACCCTAAATGGGGTGTTGTACCCTGAATGTGTGTATATGGCTGGAGTTCAGAGGTACAATGGGTGCCTATGTACCAGCTACACACCCAGTACAGATAAGTGTGGCCACATAGAAGAATATCCACGCCACAGTGTCAATATGGTTGTCACAGGAGTGGGTGAGACATACGTGTGTACTATGAACACGTACAATGTGACATGTATGTAGGGGACTACCACCTATGTGATAGTCAGTAGGTGAATGGTGTAATGCAAAGGGGATGTTCATGCACCTCGTGTCATGCAGCTTAAGGCCATGATATTGATATCAGGTATCTATCACAGTGACACCCTTATGGATGGAGTCAGTATCAGCTGGTGGATCAGTCATGGCACTTTGTATGCAGTGGTCTGTAAAGCTAGGCAGGGAAAGTCCCTCTGTGCTAGCCTGTACCTCAGGGAAGCATATACCGTACATGAGGGGCCCTATAACTGAGGACTGTGGTATGCCAAGTGTAACTGAAATACAGTAGGTACTATGGTATGCTACCCTCATTGTGTGTGTCCTGTCCATGAGCCACTTTGCATAACCTCCTGAGACATAGGGTTCAATGTGCAGGTGGATGTGTATGTCATCAATCGCCAGGGAACAAGGTGGAACAGGTGGTGGGCCACCAACCCAGCCCCCACTCACACACACCGAGGAGCTACTGGCCAGTCTGGGGGCACCATCAGAATAGCATCCACAAACACTAGCTGCCATCGTGGAGGTGGGTGTCTCCCAACCAATGAGCCTGGAGTTGCCTGGTGAGTCAGTACTGCACATATGGCTATTATATCCCATTTAGTTGCATGTGTCACTGTACATTATGTAATGTAACAATATATGCAAGGTATGTGGACACACATGCTGCATACTACAGTATGCTACCCTGTGTATGCACACATGTGCATACTATATGCTATTGTACAGGCGAATGTGTTAACATGCACAGTGCACCCTGTGGCTGTCACACAGTCATGGATAATGTTCATACTGCTGTGTCACCCCTATACAGGTACCTCTGGCGTGCCGCACAGACATGAGTCCATTGCAGGTGAGACTGTCATCAGTATCAGGCATGTTAAAGCATAGATCTATTTGCCATGTGGCCAGGTAACACTTGTACACTTGATGTTCGTTCCAGTCATGATATACAGGTCGCATTACCCATCATTCACACAGGCCACCCATGTGCAATATATACAAACGAAATGATATGCCGACATGAAACCACATTATTTGTCATTGCTACATGTGTGAACAGCTGTGCATACAATGGTGGAGGTGTTCTACAATGGAGGCATATGTACTATACATTGGAACAACACGTGTGGTACGCAAACAGTACCACACACTGAGCTGTGATATGGGCAGCCCACAGGAGTACCATTGTGTTATTTGCCCCTGCAATGGGTACACACATTGTGATGTGCCATCTGACATGTCCCAGACACGTAGTGTTTTGGCTGCAATATTGTCACACTATCCCATAACCCATACCCCACATACCAAACATACAATCCGTTGTCTGCATAGCCCTGTGGATGGTGACATATCTGACATCAATGGGTGTATGTCATATGGGACAACACAGACATGTGTGATAGATGGCCATCACACAAATTTGGCCAACACATTTGCACACATGGCCATGGGGGATGGCCAGAGACACGTAGCCACACAGTAGATGTGATGTGTATACACCCTGTTTCACATTGTCCACACATGGTCCAATTATAGCATTAGCTGACCGATTATACAGTTGATGTGGTACACTGGACATCCTAAAAGCCTGTGCACAGCTAGTGGAGGTGTCACTGACATCTACCATATAAGATGTGTTGAACATCACGACTGTGTCATAGCATGACAGTAGTCACCTGTACAGCTTCCACAGACATTGACACCACATCAGGCCACAGATACTGTACATTTCCCTTGCTGCTGTAGGACATCACCATTAGCTGTGCACCTCGTGTGTGTGGTACATCAATGTCATGTGAGACATGGTGAATTGACAAGTCTGCTATGTGTGGACATGGTTGCCAGGCAGCTAAGACTCTGTAGTAGTTGTGCAGGGGTGTCAACTGTAGGTCCTCCAGTGACCTGTCACATGACACAGCATGGTTTGGTGTGTATACACCTAAGCATCATGGGTCACAATCCACAGTTATGTCATGGGTATGCATGCAGTTATGGCTATGCAATGTGTACATATTATGCACTGTATAGCAATATAGATGCCTCATGATGCCAAGCAATGGCACAGTGTCTGTACTTCACACTGTATAGCAATGTAGATGGCTCACACTACCCTTCCATGCTCATGCACATTTGCTAAACATGCATTCTATCTGTGGGGCTTACAGACAACACCGCAATGTGATGCCCATTACGATGCTGTACATGTGTCAGGACACCATTGTGTCAGACATGTATGCATGTTAATGCACACGTCAGCAGATTACATGTCAAGGTCACGTCAGCCATGTGTACTGTTATCCTGTTTTGGTCCACATGGTGTATCACGGGGATGCATGCATACTACCATGATTGTGTGAACTGCATGGCTACTGATATGACACCTGCTTGCTGTAGTGTGCACCCCAGAGAGGTATGGTAACTAACACAATTAATGTCTGAGCAGCATGCCGTCTGCTGTATCACAGGCATGCTGCATGCCATCTGTCAACTCATATGCATGGTGGGTCTGTGTGTGTGTCTTTGTGTGTGTCTGTGTGTGTGTCTATTGTAATTTAGTCTTTCTTTGCATTCACAGGTGATGTTGGTGTGTTACCCTCCTGCGGTCCATCTGATGTTAGTGTCCCCACAGATACTAGCAGTGATGAACATATGCATGAGGTACAGGCAGGGTTGTCAGGGGCTGAAACTGTGCCAATGGTTGCCATCCCAGCTATGTCCCCCTCTTCTCCACACACAGTTCTGCTGCCAACACATACCGCATCACCAGTGGCCGTAGAGGAAGGACAGTCAGCATCTGTTAGTGTGGAACAGGAACGTGTGGTGGCTACAGAAGGTGTGTCTCCACACCATGGTGTCAGTGTAATGACAGCAGATGTGCCACACAGGCATGCGGCCGGTGCTGCTTTTAGGAGGACCTCTGGCAGACATGCACTTGCAGGACAGAGCACAGCAGCTAGTATCACCAGATGCATGTTCCAGACTGAATGGCGGCACAGGCACGTGCTGAACGGCAGAACAGAGAAGGGCAGAGGCTGCAGAGGGCTGCTATCTGTACCCTAAATGACAACATCCAGTCATTGGCAAATGCTCAACAGCAGATTGCTGATGTTCTGGAAAGGCGATTGGGTGACATGGTTGAAATTCTTGACCGTGGCATGGCAATCTGCAAGAGTGAGCTGTCTGTGCTGGAACATCTGGTAGGAGTGAGGCATAGGCCACATGGACGTAGACCAGCTACACCAACTAGTGCAGGTCAACGTGAGCATGCCACCTCACATGCCCACTCCCATAGTGCCGGTAGCAGTAGCAGTGCAGCTGGTGCTGCTCTGTCCACACCAGGACACAGCAGGCCATGTGGACATGGCCCTGGATGTTCCCAGTGGGGACACAGTTCCAGTGGACATGTGTCGTCAGACAGTAGCCAATCTGTACCTCCACCTGGTAGTGCCCGTGCAACCCCTGGCAGGCACAGGTCACGTGGCCATGGCCAGACACAGTGAGCTGTACAACCTGGTCTGTACAATCTGGAGCTGTCAATAATACCCCTGTGTAGGCCTCACAAAAGGCAGAGCTGTGTGCACACATACACGCACACAGCAAACACATCTGTAGGGCACCACAACACCCTCATGCATACTGAACAGACATGTCCAATCATGTCACCGGCCCTTACCGACACACATGATGTCATCCATTGGTGCAGCCTATGCCCCTGGCAAACATTATCACCATGTGCATATGATGAAGCCTGTGCCACATCCCTGTAATCCACACCATTGGTGCTGGGACATGCTCAAATGGTCTGATGCACAGAGTGAACAGAATAGTGAGAGAAGTGTGTATAACATTAGTTGTGTAAGAATAGTGAGAGAAGTATATATTACATTAGTTGTGTACTGTTAACACACACCAAACATACCATGTAGTACAGGTTTAGCATGCATTGTTATATGTTCACAGTATGTGTCTTGGTAACAACAGTAACAGCATGTTGGTAATGATGCCCTGGTTCCCTCCTTATGGTCTACTTGCATGTGCCTACAGGTAGCAGTGTTTGCAATCTCCCATGTGTAACTGTGGAGTACTCACAGGCACGTATGGCAATATCAGCATGGTATACGTAGCCTCAACTTGACTGTTGGAAAGGCTAACATACCACAGATGTCCACACATATACTGATCCAGACGCATGTGGGCAGTTTAATAGGCTACAGTGGCTAGAGACGTGACATCCAAACCAGGTCACATCACAGGTATGTTGACATGGTGCAGGGGTTGTACACAGCGGTCCGGCCGATGATAATGTTAGAGGCCACTTGATAGCATGAGGCCTCACTGTGTAGCAGTCATACCCTGTCACATTATAGGAACATGCCCACACTCATGGGGTCAACAACACTATAACACACACCCCATAGTGTCGAGGGGAGGACCCCTGCCTATGTGGTCATCAACCTCACAGTACTGTGCACCCACGCGACGCAACACAGAGAACATGTACAGGTAGCTGGTATGGCTGAGACCTATGGCATCAACAGGGTAGTAGACTGTATCACCATGAGGGGTTAGGGATCCTGTGTGTTCTGTATGGTAGCATACACCCTCACTCCATGCACCAGACAGCCATACATACATACACACACACACACTGTGGAGACCACAAATGTCATACACATACAGATAGCTGATGTGTGTGATACACACACCACCCTTGCCTACATCATGCTTTCCACACTGCAGTATGTACATATCTCTACAACAGTGTACAGGGGTGTGTAACAACTGGGATGTACTCCCTATCATATGTGGCATATATGGTCACACAAGCAAACACACATGGCAGTAGTGTGAATGATACACCTGCGATATGATGATACGTCTGACAGACATGCAGCAGTATTGGCCGCATTATGTGTACCAACACTACGTCCGGCAATTGTGGTGCTATATGCACATGGGAGGATATAAGTGTTACAGGTGTCAGGTGACATACAGTCGGCAACACCTGACCGCTGTGTAGGTTTTATGTCTTCACCGTCAAGTAACAGTAACATAGCGTACTGTTTGCACATGTAATGGTAGGATGGCATGTGACATACCTGTGAGCCATCCCCGGCAAACATCCATCTGCACAGGTGGATCACCACTTTATGTACACACATCCATCCATACCTGATGTACATCCTACCATACTGTCAGTATGTCACCATATACAGGTGTCAATGATGGGGCTGCATTGCAACTGCATGTTGTAGTTAGGCACTGATGAGTCACATACATCAGCTACTGCACATGCATGGTAGCTGCATGCACACTACAAATTGTACATGTGTGTTGGTCCTACATGCCTGTCATGTAGCCATGTTTGTATGCAATGCAATTGGTGGACATGTGTGATGACATGCATAACACATGGACTGTTGTAAGATATGATGGGTGTCATGGGTAACTAGTACAGAGGGAATGCGTCCTCGGTCAACATTGCTACCTCATGTACTGTTAGCATTCAACAGCCATGCACCCTCCTTCCATTTGCATGCGTGTGATTGCTGTAGCCACGTGTCTGCATGGAGGACAGCAAAAGCTATGCTATGCACATATGTGCTGTGTGTGTGGTCCATGAACATATCCACTGCGAATACATGTATGTCATATCCAAACATGTGTGATCTTTGGTGTGCAGCGACAGTCATCTGTCACAGCTGTGTTAGACCCTGGGCCCCTGGTATGTGTAGAACCGACCTGGTCATTACAGTGGTATCATTGCAATGCATAACACATGATGGAACCCTGTCAGTACATGTGTAGTCTGCACAGTTGCTGTAGACCTATGTACAGTCCACTGGTCATGAGCCACATGGTGGTGTGGTAATGTATGGCAGTGTATTGTTGGTCCTGCAACATGGTGATGTCTGAGGGCTACAATGTAGACTGTGGTGTGTACCTCTGTGATCTGCACCTGAGACATCTGTGATGGCTCCTGAGTGTGTACTGGCCAGTACATGTGAGTGGCATTCATGTACGTGGGGACAGTAACACCATACTGTGCCCTTCTGTGTTAGAATCCGTGTGCATGCAAGACGGCCCTTTGAAACTGCTAAGTGTGTGAGCATGCCAAGTATGCCGTTGTGTAGATGGACACACAGTACATTCCAAACTGTGCCCTTCCGTGTTTAGAATCCGTGTGCATGCAAGACGGCCCTTTGCAACTGCTGATGGCCCTTTGCAACTGCTAAGTGTGTGAGCATGGCCAGTACGCCGTTGTGTAGATGGACACACAGTACATTCCAAACTGCGCCCTTCCCTGTTTAGAATCCGTGTGCATGCAAGACGGCCCTTTGCAACTGCTAAGTGTGTGAGCATGTCCAGTATGCTGTTGTGTAGATGGACACACAGTACATTCCAAACTGTGCCCTTCCGTGTTTAGAATCCGTGTGCATGCAAGACGGCCTTTTGCAACTGCTGACGGCCCTTTGCAACCGCTAAGTGTGTGAGCATGCCCAGTATGCCGTTGTGTAGATGGACACACAGCACATTAAAAACTGCGCCCTTCCGTGTTTAGAATCCGTGTGCATGCAAGATGGCCCTTTGCAACTGCTGACGGCCCTTTGCAACTGCTAAGTGTGTGAGCATGCCCAGTACGCCATTGTGTAGATGGACACACAGTACATTCCAAACTGCGCCCTTCTGTGTTTAGAACCATGTGCATGCCAGATGGCCCTTTGCAACTGCTAAGTGTGTGAGCATGCCCAGTACACCGTTGTGTAGATGGGACACACAGTACATTCCAAACGGACATGTGATACTAAGCTTTTGGGCATGCCTAGTGCACCTTGTGTCGATGATGTGCCTCTGTGTATGGGCATGGCCATTGACATCCTGTATAGTGATGGTGGTCATCCAGGCAACAGATGTCCATTGTCCACGTCACGATGGATGCCTACATTGAACACACTGGCTGACTGTCTTGAAGGGTGTACTGTCTGTGGCGCATCATGTATCTATGTAGTGTTGTTGTAGTGCTCCGTAGATATTTAGTTGCCCCGATCACACCACTGCCGTGTGTTTGTCTATGTCTATCTTGGGACAGTAATATGCTTTCAGAATGCTCACTCTCTATACATTTCCTATCAGCGTCCTTGCCTTTGCGGATGATGTCACCCACCTAGAAGTATGCCTCTGGGAGTGCTGTGTTCAATATTCTCTGTAGCGAGTTCTGTAACTGCATATTGCTGTAGTGTAATAAGGTAGTTAGGTGTATGTTCGACTCCCAGCCCTAGCAGGTGTGTGCCTGTGTGTGTGTTTCCAGCTGCCTAGGGACAGAGTAATTCTTTTAGACGTCTCACAGCACATACATTCCCTATCAGCTTCTTTGCCTTTGCGGATGATGTCACCCACCTAGAAGTATGCCTCTGGGAGTGCTGTGTTCAGTATTCTCGGTAGCTCGTTCTGTAACTGCGTATTGCTGTAGTGTGATAAGGTAGTTAGGTGTATGTTCGAGTCCCAGCCCTGGCAGGTGTGTGCCTGTGTGTGTGTTTCCAGCTGCCTAGGGACAGAGTAATGCTTTTAGGCAGCTCACAGCACATACATTCCCTATCAGTGCCTTTGCCTTTGTGGATGATTTCACCCACCTAGAAGTATGCCTCTGGGAGTGCTGTGTTCAGTAATCTCAGTAGCGCATTCTGTAACTGCGTAATGCTGTAGTGTGATAAGGTAGTTAGGTGTATGTTCAACTCCCAACCCTGCCAAGTGTGTGTGTGTGTGTGTGTGTGTTTCCAGCTTCCTAGGGACAGAGTAATGCTTTTAGATGGCTCACAGCTCATACATTCCCTATCGGCTTCTTGCCTTTGTGGATGATGTCACCCACCTAGAAGTATGCCTCTGGGAGTGCTGTGTTCCGTATTCGCATTAGCGCATTCTGTAACTGCATATTGCTGTAGTGTGATAAGGTAGTTAGGTGTATGTTCGACTCCCAGCCATGGCAGGTGCATGCCTGTGTGTGTGTCTCCAGCTGCCTGGGGACAGAGTAATGCTTTTAGACGGCTCACAGCACATACATTCCCTATCGGCGTCTTTGCCTTTGCAGATGATGTCACCCACCTAGAAGTATGCCTCTGGGAATGCTGTGCTCAGTAATCTCGGTAGCGCGTTCTGTTACTGCATAATGCTGTAGTGTGGCAGACTAGATGGGTAGATGCTCGATTCCAGGGCATGGCAGGTGTGTGTTTGGCAGTTATACTGTATGTGTTCGTATCTGTGAGTGGCTAGCTGCAGGATGTGTCCAGTTTGTTTTGTTGCTGACCTATTTAACTCATTCACTCCGGAGCAGCTCAGGAAAGGCTGCCTGCTTAATTCCACCATAGGAACAACAGTGCAGCCAGAGCTCATTTTCAGAAAATCCATTTGTAAAACCATACAGAAAACAAATGTTCATAACTCTTTAACTATAAGAGCTAGACTAAAAATGTAAATGTGAAAGTTGTTCAGCAGACACTGTCCTTTCCAACAGTGTAAATGTTGATAGTTTATATCAAAGTCATTATTAAATATTTGGCAAGGAATGCTGATATTGTGCATATTTTTTACCTTTTTGGAAAAACAAAGCACAATATCTTGGTCAATGTACCATGCAGACCCATACAATTTGAATGTAATTTGTTAATATGAGTGTCAGCTTTAAAATGGTACCTTAACCATTACTATGTGATGTTCCTTTCTTGAGATAGTCACAGAAATATGATTAATATATTATTTTGCATAATTGATAAATAAACAAAGCATAATATCTCATCACCTGTAACAGACAGAGCCTACATATCAGTGTAGAAGTTGTACATCTGAATGTCAGCTTCAAAATGATGCATCATTTGTGTGATCACCATGCTCCCTTGCAAAGATATGGGCATAATAATGAAAAGTATTGTCAATGTATAATTTTCATAATCGTACAAGACTAAACAAACTGTGATATCTGTACATGTGTAGAGTGCACAGACATAGTTCTTTTACCATGTTGTAAGGAGTAACACTGTCTTCAAAATGAGGTATTACTTGGCACACTGACATGCTCCCTTGCAAAGTTATTTACCAAAATATGAAAAGAAAATCATAATTTCCATAACCTAATTCCAAACAAACTTTGATATCTGCCTATGAGTACAACATACAGGCACCATTCTTTTACCATGTTAGAAATATAAATAATCTTTTCAAAATTAGGTATTACTTAACACATTCAGATGCTCCCTTGCAAAGTTATTTACCAAAATATGAAAAAAATCATAATTTCCATAACCTATGTCCAAAACAAACTTTGATATCTGCACATGAGTGCAACACACAGGCACCATTCTTTTACCATGTTAGAACTATCAGTACTGTCTTCAAAATGAGGTATTACTTAGCACATTCAGATGCTCCCTTGCAAAGTTATTTACCAAAATATGAAAACAAATCATAATTTCCATAACCTAAGTCCGAAACAAACATTGATGTCTGCACATGTGTACAACATACAGGCCCAATTCTTTTACCATATTAGAACTATATATAATATTTTCAAAATTATGTATTACTTAGCACATTCAGATGCTCCCTAAAAGTTATTTAGCAAAATATGAAAAAAATCATAATTTCCATAACCTAAGTCCGAAACAAACTTTGATATCTGCACGTGTCAAACATACAGGCACAATTCTTTTACCATGTTAGAACCAGCAATACTGTCTTCAAAATGAGATATTACTTGGCACATTCAGATGCTGCCTTGCAAAGTTATTTACCAAAATATGAAAAAACTCATAATTTCCATAACCGTAAGTCCCAAACAAACTTTGATATCTGCCTATGAGTACAACATACAGGCACCATTCCTTTACCATGTTAGAACTATAAATAATCTTTTTAAAATGAGGTATTACTTAGCACATTCAGATGCTCCCTTGCACAGTTATTTACCAAAATATGAAAAAAAAATCATACTTTCCATAACAGTTATTTGCCAAGCTCAGAGAAATTAATTTTACACAACACATTTCATAATAGTGTTTTACTTACTATACTGGTCTGACTTGGTCATGGGTGTTTTCCGTTCTTCTCCCAATCATGCATGGCTCTCCTCACGCCATTGTGGAGGTTGGTCAAGAACAATGCAATGCCCTCCTCAGTTAGGTGAATGCCATCCCTGAACCGGTGAACATCTTCGGCGGTGATGCCGTTATGGCATATTGTCGATCCACCGACCCTGTGCATCAAGCCATGCATGAACGCATTCTGTAAACGTCTGAACAGCAGAAGACAGTCTTACCTCATCTGAAATAAAGCATGGGTGGACACTGACAAGGGTGCACAGCCAGGGCACATGTAAAGAGAAAAAGCAGGGTAAGGACCACCGCTCCACTAATATGCCGAGGACAGGCATGGGGCTCCAGATGTTGGTTATCTGTAGTGTCCCATAGCTGTACTGGCTGCCCACTCAGACTGCTGATACCACTGACCTCCTTCAGTGTCAGCAGTCTGCCTTACCTCTGCCTTTTCTCTTTACATGTGCCCATTCAGCAATGGACCTAAGGGATGAGGGACTGAAGTAACTCACTAATTGCTGTCCTGACCTTCATACATTTACTACTCTCACCTACATTCACTGACTACACTTGAAGGCAGGGAGACTGAGTGGAGAGCTACATCAAGGCAACATGTCAAAAGACCAAGACTGACCCAGGCTGTATCTTTTTGCATGTTTTTGCATTACATCACAGTGGCACACCCAAGCCCATGCTTACCGAGGACAGCATCACTATGGGACTGTGCTGTAGAGTCTCCAGGTTCCCAAGTGCGATCCCGGTGGATCACAAGATCCATGCTGGCTGGGTATGCCCTCCGTGATGCACCCAGCAACACAATATTGGGCCCTCTCTGATGCACCCAGCAACACAATATTGGGCGATGGGACAGCGTAGGGTTTTTGGATGCTCCCTTTCCAGTGACTCCTAGAACAGCAGAAGACAGTCTTACCTTATCTGAAATAAAGCATGGGTGGACACTGACAAGGGTGCACAGCCAGGGCACATGTAAAGAGAAAAAGCAGGGTAACAACCGCCACTCCACTGATATGCCAAGGACAGGCATGGGGCTCCAGATGTTGGTTATCTGTAGTGTCCCATAGCTGTGCTGGCTGCCCACTCAGACTGCTGATACCACTATGGTCTCATGACCTCCTTCAGTGTCAGCAGTCTGCCTTACCTCTGCCTTTTCTCTTTACATGTGCCCATTCAGCAATGGACCTAAGGGATGAGGGACTGAAGTAACTCACTAATTGTTGTCCTGACCTTCATACATTTACTACTCTCACCTACATACACTGACTACACCTGAAGGGAGGGAGGCTGAGTGGAGAGCTACATCAAGGCAACATGTCAAAAGACCTAGACTGACCCAGGCTGTGTCTTTTTGCATGTTTTTGCAGTACATCACAGTGGCACACCCAAGCCCATGCTTACCTAGGACAGCAGCACTATGGGACTGTGCTGTAGAGTCTCCAGGTTCCCAACTGCGATCCCGGTGGATCACAAGATCCATGCTGACTGGGTATGCCCTCTGTGATGGCAAAAAAACTGAAGAGGGACCTTCCTGGCATTGGTGCTGAAGGGCTTGGCTTTGGCTACTAACTGACATGGGGGCACAGAAAGAGCACATGTACACTGAAAAAACAGGTGAGGCACTCTGATTTACCTCTGCCTTTTCCATTTACATGTGTCCTTTCTGCAATGGCCATTATGAGTAGATTAGGAGTAGAAGGGAGTAGCTAATGTAAACCCTGTTGCCCTGACCTACATACACTGACTACACTTGAAGGGAGGGAGACTGAGTGGAGAGCTACATCAAGGCAACATGTCAAAAGACCTAGACTGACCCAGGCTGTGTCTTTTTGCATGTGCCCTTTGCCGGAGGTAACCATTACATCACAGTGGCACATCCAAGGCCAACAGCACTATGGGAGAAATTTATGACCATGGTACTCTCCAAAGCATTTGACACACAGGTTGACCTTGCAAGTCGGGCACCCCCATGATGGCTCAGCACGTTTACCCTTGCTGGCACAGTTTTTGCATCTTGATTTATGCCATTTCACTGGAAAGTGAGAGCCATGCTCAAATCAGCTCATGGCCTCTGGGACAGTAATCTCAGTGCATCTTTTCCTCTTTGTGTAACTGGCAAGTAGATGCAAGCCTAGGTTCCTTCGGAACTGTAACTGTGTTGCCGGAATAATACGTCCAGAGAGTGACAGTTGCTGATGTCTGATACTTTCACGGAATATAATGAAAGCATTGACAATGGCCACATCCCATAAGAACCAGAACAAGTACAGCCACCATTTGCGGGCCTTTCTGGCACTTAGATACTGTGTCCTGAGCTGATCTGCTCGGTCTACCCCATTCATGTAACTGTTGTACATGTTTACAACTGGCGGACATGGCACTGATGCCTTTCTTCCATCACGCTTTCTCCTGTATGTGCTGGAGACTGGCAAGGTTGGGTTACAGTTAGTTGACAGGAGGAATACTGGTTTGCTATCCTTCCATTCAGTAGCTAGCAGTGGTCCACTCTGCAATTGCTTGTAGTAGCCTCGAGCTGCTTTTCCAATGGCCTGTGAGTTGAATGTAAGAGGCCATCCTGACCTATTGGTGCGCATGGTTCCACAACAGTATAGATCATCTTTCAGCAATTGCTGTGCTAGTGGAACAGAGGTAAAGAAGTTATCAAAGTAAATGTGATGCTTCTTGCCAATCAGTCCCCTAGTTAAGTCAACTACAACTCTGTGTGCCAGCCCAACCTCTGTATTCTGCTCCGTTTTCCCAGTGTATACCTGGAATTCATGTACATACCCATCGGTCGAGTCTGCCAACACCCACACCTTAATGCCATACCTCTCAGGCTTACCAGGCATAAACTGTCTAAATGTCAAGCGTCCACGGAAGCCAACCATGGCTTCGTCTACAGGCACCTCACGATGCACATTGTAACGTGTCCTGCATGCATGAAGTAATGCATCCAGTATTGGCCATACGTGATGTAGCTTGTCATGACCCACAGAACCCTGTGGTAGGCTCAGGCTGTTATTGTTGAAGTGGAAGTACTGCTGAATTTTTTCAAACCTATCTCTGGTTATGTACTCTGCTATTGGGAAGCGACCATATACATGGTGCGTTTCCCAGTACTGCCTCAATTCAGGAACATGTACAATAGACATGTATATTCCGACACCTAGAAATGTGCATATGTCTCCTGGGCAAACAGGACTCCACCGCGTATCAACCTTGCCTGCTGCGGCCTGCCTCTGTGCAGCATAGCAATTTGTTTCATTAGCAATATGGGTGTATAGCTCCTCTGGGAACATCAAATTCAGGAAGTCCATCTCTGTGCTATCTATTGGTCCTACTGGCCCCACAAATTCCTCAATGTGTAAAGTTTGGAGGTGTTTTTCCCACGTGATCTTACGTGGTGGGCATGCTCAGCGTACCTGACTGGGTCGCAAGGAACAGTTGGAAATGGGAAGAGCTGAAGGGTTGAGAGATGGTGCTCTCTCAATGCCAGTAGCAACTGTACTGCTTGCAGTTGGTAGTGAACTGTTGACAAATGCTCCCTGCTGAGGCACACCCATATCATTCTCTGACAAGGAGCTACTTGGACTCATATCTAGAGGATTTTCTCCATCCCAATCACCATACTCTGGACTACTTCCCAGATCATGCACAGTCGAAGGCACAGCCATACCCTTGTTGGCACTTGCAGTGCCAAGCACTGTGGAGGACTGCATAGTTGTGTCAGTCAGACCACGTGCTTTTGTGAACACAGATAAAGGCAAGTCATCATCTGCATCATACTCTGAATGCACTTGGTGGCCATTGTGTGTGGCCAACTTGTGTGTGGGCACCTTCCTTAGGTGTGCAAGTGGCACCTCATCCTCACTGTCATGGTCAGTGTCATAATTACTGGTCATGTCTACTTTGGCAACTCGTAGTGGTCTTTCAGGAATAGCGGCCACAGGGGCATCTTCCGTATCACAGGCAATGGCCTTTTCACGCAGACATGTGAGTGGAATGTCATCCTCTGAGTCATAATCATCATCCTCACTCTGGTAGGCATTATGTGGTACATCAAGGTGCATACCATTGTCTGAACCACTGCTGCAACCATCACAGTCAGTTTCCTCACCCAACAGGTAAATGCTGCTTGCTTTCTCCTCAGCAGATGGCATCTTTGGTGGTGGCTGTGTAGCTTTACACTTGAATTCACACCTGAAAAACACAATGATATACAACATTCTGATGTAATATACCTGCCAGAGGCACGTGAAAAGCAATGCACCTATCTCTATACTTCTATATCTATATATATATATATATATACATATCTATATATTTAAATCTCCATACACATATCAATCTGTGTGTGTGTATATGTATATCTATATATATATATATATATATATATATATATATATATATATATATATATATACACACACACACAAATATAAATCTGCGTGTGTGTGTGTGTGTATGTGTATATATATATATATATATATATATATATATATCTACATACACATATAAATCTGTGTGTGTGCGTATATATCTATATATATATATATATATATATATATATATATATATATGTATATCCATCCCAGCTACACCCTGGGTAGCTCACCAAACAGATATGCAAGTAGTCTAACAGGTGAAATATACCTCCGGTATCTCACCCACAAAGGGAGGTTATGATAAATAAAAGAGCAAGACTATAATCAGTAATGCAACAGAATGACTTCATAGTTCAAAAGCACAGGAACTATTTTACCACAGCAGTGCAGAATAGTCTCAAATAAATACAACATATGAGTTTTGATATTGTCATTGCCTTATAGTTAAAAACAAGTTATGATTTTCTGTCAAATGAGAGGATGCAAGGCAGTCAATAATAATATATATATTCAAATTCTTCATACAGTACACCACAAATCCTCTTATTCCAGCCACTTTGTCATGAAAAAACAGCAATTGAAGATGTAATGTCTACATTTTTCCTCCTAGACTTCTTACATTTCTTGCAATTGTATACATGACATAAATGAAACTAGTGTGGAGGGGTGGGGCTGTATTGCAATCACTGCAAGTGGAGAAAGAGCCCAATGTGAGTTGTGCATTGATCAATGTGATAACGACTTCTACTTATGTGAATAACAGTGACAGCTGCTGACAGTTTAACCTGAAAAGTGACAATCACTCAGTACTATATTGTAACCGCACTATGCTAATGACTTGCAAAGTTATGTATGCCCAGACACAGGTGATAATTGCTGGCATTCATTATATTACCTTCTGCAGGTGTTATACAACACAGTAATAATCTGTTATAAGGCCATAGTCAGTCAAATAGTATAACACTTACATATTACTGTGCCCTTCCTCCACCTAAATTCCACACATGACTGACAAAGCCAGGAGAAATGCATACAAATATGGTAGCTCCATGCTGTCAGTAGTCACTATGTAATAACCTTTATCTCACTCAGGCAACTACTCACTATAATCATATTAATAATAATAAGACATGCAGAAATGTCAAACTAGATAGCTTGTCTTCTGCCAATCACTTACTCAACAAAAACAGTATAAAAGTTATTGAGCCCATCCTCCCACCTATTTGTTAGCAACATACCAAGCAATGAGGAATGAGTCATATTGCAATTGTCTGTCTACATCACAAAATTCTGTGGAATAAACAGTAAATATCAAATACACAAACACAGGTGCAGACCTTCATTTGCCAAGTAATATGGTCTGATACCCTTGTACTCCCATGCTGACCAATATTGAATCCCCCTGGAAACACACCACAAACTAAGGCAAGTATTGAAGGCAATCATATAATGTCCAGGCAACAGACTCACACACACATTATGTGCTGTGCCACTGTGCCACCCACTACATATACAATGAAACCAAAGTGTACATAATTACCTATCTACATTTGTTTAACTACAGTATTTTTCAGGTTATCTGCTAAGAAATTTCCAGTCCAAGCGAAAACAAAATCTAGTCTAATGCTGACTTTTCACAGTGTGTGTGTGTGTGTGTGTGTGTGTGTGTGTGTGTGTGTGTGTGTGTGTGTGTGTGTGTGTGTGTGTGTGTGTGTGTGTGTATGTATGTGTAACATCAACATGGCCCATACACACAACCCCTATTAATCACCAATTTTCTTGCCCGTTGCACCGTAAACATCACAACCATGTCACCGTATATAGCACAACAGGTCAGAACCATGCCAGTTGTGCTTTCCCTGTAATATTCCCTCTCTTGTATTAATAATATAAATAAAGCTTTGCTTTTGCATGCCTAAACTACAAAATAAGCTATCTACGGAGTGCTTCCAGAGTACCACAAAGTGAACGGACGCCATAAATATATGTCAAGAATGAAATAAAAACAAAGTGCATAACATAAGAACAATAAAACACAAAACATGAAAATGCAGATGGAAATGTTCACATTTTCTGAAACACTGACATGCTCCCTTGCAAACTTAATTATCGAAAGCTGAAATTAACCCACATTTCCATAAACTAAGTCAGAGTATGCACAAACACCAAAATGCAACATCTCCCCAGCGACCCCTTTCGCAGTTTGCCATACTATGCACAAGCACCAGAATGCAACATTTCCATCAATAACCTCTTGAGCAGCCCTTCCAAGTATGCACGACCACCAACATGAAACATTAGCCCCAGTGACTTCATTAGTAGAGCAGGGTATACACAAGCTGTAAAATCAAACATTTGCCACATGACCCATGCAGTATAATGTGCACATACCAGTTCTCTCCAGCTACACATCACCCACCTAGAAACCAGGCTTCCAAATGTTTGCTAGGACCTCAAAAAGTCATTTTCCATGGCTTACTGATCAGTGGCATAGCTAGAGTTTGTGCTAGTAAGCTAGTAAGATTGCATTACGGAATGGATGGCAAACTGATAAGTTCATAGTTACTAGGTATCTCCGCCAAAGTAAAAAGTACAACACAGTACAGTATCAGCAATCCATCTACATACTGTGGAAGTAGACCCCACAGCCTTCTGCATCAAAAGCACGTGTACTACCTGTAATACCACAAACAGACTTGGCAATCCACTATCACTTAAAACATGCCCAAGGTTGTTCTAAAACTTCAACAACTGTACAAAGGGTTCTTAGTATATTTCCCCATACATAAACAGCACACCTTTCACAATGTCATCTCTACTTAGGGCAATACTGGCAAAAGATAAACCAAAGAAGAACAGCATCTGATCACAAAAGCCTACATTTTTAATAATACTGAAAGCTCTATTTTATATTTCCGTATACAAAAACACCAATCAGATAAAAGCAAATGACATTTTATGCTGCAAAAAGAAATTCCAAGTATCAAAGTACCCAGATAGCAGTTCTTTACAGGTTTGATATTACTTATAACAACTAAAATTACACAGTAGTACAATAACCACATTCTAAACAACTGCAAACACATTTAACTACTTCATACAATTTTAAAAAATTGTAAAACATATGCTAGAGGCTGTAAATATAAAGAATACAAAAAAATCAAATGACTGCAATGCCAAACTACTCTTGCTTGTTCTTTTTATGCTGCAATAGGAATTGATTCAGCTTAAATACAAGTTCAGAGGCTATGAAGTCACAGATTCACAGAATTATTACTGCACAGCAATAAAACACCAATAAGTCATTTTGTGGCTGGTATGTGTAGGAATACAAGTGCATAAATCATTCAAAATGGGTGAAAATGAGTCAGTAAACAACAAAACTTTGCTACAATTGTTATAATGTATATTACATCGCTAGTTATTAAGTTAAACACTGCAAGTATCAGAATTCACATCTGCAAACTATACTTTAAGTAAAATGTTTTGAATACATGCTACAGAATAAACGCCAGTTCTTATGTAAAATGGAGGGGGGGGGGTTAGCTCCGTAGCTCCATTAAGAGCCTGAAGTCTGCAGCCGCAAAACTACTAAAACCAAATGCAAAAGGGCCACAGCATGTGCACAGTGATTCCTAGTTTAAAACTTTTAATTTAAAGTTAAATACCCCTGCATCAGTACACAGTACTTGCAATCATCGCTGCACACCTGTCAGCCAATGCTACCTCGACAAGAGAACACAGGGAGACTATCACTACCTCTGGGGGTGGTAGAAAAGAGGGTTCATAGGTTAGTACTAGGCTAAGTGCCCTTGCGAGCCATTGTAAGCCTAGGCAATTAGCCCTTGTGAGCCTCAAACCCGGCACCTTGTGTTTGTAAGGCAAACAATACATAAGCAAGCAGCTACTGCAGAAGCCAGTTCTTCACAAGTTTGCTACCCATCATCTGTCAGATCAAAGTAAACTTGCTGGCACACCACAAGAAAATTTTGCACATATTATAAAAAAATATTAAATCCAAAATGAACAAACACTGCACAAAAGACTGCCATAAAATGTAGAAAATTAGATCTTTACTGTTGCTAGCAGTCACAGTTCTTTGCTGACAATTTAAAGCTGCTCCACACTAGTGTAGCTTTTACACAGCACCTCACGTACTTCACACATTTTTACAGATCACGGCAAACAGCCTATCAAGGAAGTCCATCAACTCTTTACCCTCATTTATACAACCAGATATAACACATATTCAGAAAAACACAATCTCTATGATCAATTTGGTTACCAACTCACAATTCCTACATTTTGCTTGCATCATTTTTAAACATTTCAATAAATATAACAAGGATTTTATCAACAGTGAACTTACACACAATTAATCACTACTGCTGACTGCCTTACAAACCAAATTGAGTTTGGCAAATATTTAGCAAGTACTACTTTTCAGGAATGACAAAGCACTAATGCAATAAGTGAACTGGTTATAAACATCAACCTTCACTCAATTAGTGCTGTACTACAACACCAAACCATTACGTTTGGTCAAAATAACTAGCGTGTACTGTATTAGATGTGCACCTCTTACAAAGAAATAACCCATTGACTTTTGCTACTCCTATCTCCATTTTTTCCATACTTGGTAAAAATCCTAGAAAAAAATCAATTTACAATCAACTCGCCTATTACATCTTCCAATATTATCTACTATCACCAAAACAGCATTTTTTTGGCTGATACTTGCCCTTCTACAGCACTCTGGACACTTACTGATAACATCCTCCAAGCTATGGACTCCTCAAACACACACTATACACAACTTCATGGCAGTCAAGTTCAACATCAAAACATATCTGTTATGCCTCACAATTACTAACAATACACCTTCGATTCTTAACAGCAGCTTTCTGTACTATTTTCTGAAAACAGGAAGCCAAATGATTTTTAATAAATTATGCGGCCCTAACACTTCACACATCCCAACTATCAGAAATAAACTTTGCGCCCCAGCCGTTTGATACTGCAGGTCTTGATTTCCTTGGCCATACAACAATTGTGACGACAAAAAAAAAAAAAAAAAACGAGGGGGGAAGCTTGTTTATAAACTTTATGCTAGCGCTTTTGCGCAGGCGCTTCGGAGTCCATTCATTCTCAGCTGCGTAATGCAGAACAACAACAAAGTATTCAAGATCTGAAGAATAAATTATTAAAATCCCAAATGTTACGTTCAAGACAAATACAATCAAGCAGTACTTTACATATATTACAACATATGTTACATTATATAATGTCATATGCTGTGATATATACATTACATTTAAATTTATGCAAGATCTGAAACAGCAAAGCTTTCTTATAATTATGTACTTCCATTCATTAGCCATTCTATGTAAACAATAAACAGCCAAGAGCTTCCTCAAACAAAAGGTTAAATGTAACAGCTTCTTGCTTTTCCAGTTATTCATTAAAGCCCTCTTGTAGCGTCTCTTCATCCGTTCATTTTGTGAAAGTCGTAAATGATCCAACAGCTATCCCACAAAAATAATGCAGATGATGACCAGTTTCACCCTTGGGTAGACCAAGTACCTTTTTTATAAACTAAACTATTTGTACAACATTCAAATGACAGTGTCAAGTAAATTAGAAAATAAATAAATGAAGAGGCCGTACTGTGACCTAAAGAACAAGGACCCCGTCAAAAAAATGAATCAAACTAGGACTCGCAGAATGAAAACAGTAAACGTTATTTTCTAAATTCCTCTCAAGCCCACAATGACACCCGTATTGAAAAGTTTTAAACAACTCCGTTGTCATATGTTTAAAGCAGTACTTAATGCAACTATGACAACAAGTACTTTATTTATTTCACTGTGACATCAGCCAAGTGATCACAGGCGCAGCAAGCAACACAAACAAGAAGCTCTAAAGGAAGGGAGAAAGAACATTGCTTTTTCTTCTAAAACACCTACATGACAGTGTGTTAAACTGCTCTTGCAAGCAAAAATTAGTACAGAATTCAGAAAAAAAGTACAGTACCTGAGCGCTGAGCTGACTGGGAACTCTACAGTACAGTGGATGAATGTTAACTCCCGGTAGTGCCTATATGGCGGTCCATAAAATCCTTGACTAGCAAAAATTAAATTGAGGATCCAGTAGCAGGTAAAATCACCAGTTCTTCGCAGAAAGAAAGGAAATACCTGCTGCTGGACCCTCTTTTTATAAGGGGAAAACAAAGAAGTTTAGGCTGGGGATGAAGGTGTTATGCAAGTGGTGGCTCGGAATGCAAGAATCCGATTGGTTGCCACCACTTGCTTACCAAGAACATTTAAAACGTATTTTCTGACAAACTTCTATGTGACCTTAATGTAAAAACACACTGAATCGCAACTAGATAAGGTAAATTACATATTCAGTTACGATTTCAGTGTGTTTTACATTAAGGTGAACTACAAACCTGCAATACACTTTCTCTCGCTTGTGGAAGCACTCGGGGGTAACGGCTTGAAATTTGTATCTTCTCATGGCGCACTCGGGTTTAAGCACACAGGCACCATGAGAAGGTACTCGGGGTTAATGAGTTGATGTCCACAGCCCGCATATTCTGCCAAGACACTAGGATGTCAATACATGCAGTCGCCAATAGGTCTGGTGAGTAACTGTCAGCAGCCCTACTCTTACCCTTGCTATGGTCTGACCCGTGTGACGCAACATAACACACGTGCCTTGATATTAACAACATTACATGATGCAGGTGGCACATGTGGTTACCTTTCCATTTCTGTCTAATGCATTGCTGTCATGTGGTTTGCTGTTGTGACATAAATACCATATCTACATATGTGTACATATATATCAGTGTATGTATATATACATATATATATATATGTCCATATATATGTCTACAAATAATATATGTGATATATGTAGATGTAGAGGTGGACATAGATGTGAACATATGTCTGTAGACATCAGCACTATTGACTATTTGTGCCAGATGATCTGTACGTGATAACCTGGGATCTATGTATATCTGCCATGGCGTGGTGTTAATGCACATCATCTGTGGTGTTCAGGGCCACGGGTTGTAGTCATGTAGACACCAGTAATTTTGTTGCTGGCAAGACCATGGGACATCGACTATAGTGATGGTAGGGCACCTGTTGCCAGTTGTGTGTGGATCTGAGCGACACTGAGCAGTGGTTAATATGTTGGAGGTTCGGTATGGGTCATATAACTATTCATTAGAAGACTATACTATGCAGATGAGGTTGACTATGGTGTACCACATTTATCACCAGGGTGTGCTGCTGGTCCCTGGAGTGTATGTGCGTAGTCAGCCAGCTGCAGGTCTCACATATAGTTGATAGCATGGGAGAGGAGTCAGGTATACTGAACGTACATTGCAGAACTGTGCCTTGGGAGTGCTCCGGCCCTAGCAAACCTCAGCTAGAGGTGTGTCTATACCTGCCTGGTGACATTGGGAGAGATTACAGCAGTGGTTGGGTAGTCAGGGTGTCCAGGCTGCACAAACAGGTGTTGATCAACACAATCAGTTGATGACATGGCCAGCCTGCACATGAACAGTACACTAATGCGAGCAAGCAGCATATACACATATGTCATCCACACTTTACATCACCGGTGTATACCTGCAGGGACATTTCACGACACAGTCCAATCAAATGACACGGGCTGCAACAGGCAACATACACCAACATGTGCAGGGGGCTGGGGAAGTGCAGATGTGTATGCTGCCGAACAACCCTTACTGGGGTGACATACGACTTTATTGACCGAGGGTGACTTACCAGGGTCTACATGGGCTGGGGATGTTAGAGCACTATGTGGTGGACAGAGACCTCCTACAGCAGCTTGTTGACCTGTGCCTAACACATCACACAGGCCGAGGGGAACGCATCACAGTGGATACCATGGGATGTGTTGTCCTAGGTATACTAACCACAGGTACCTCACACAGCACAACTGGGGATATCATGGGTATCTCACAGGCATCTGCATCCAGAGTATTGCACCACTTCACAGATGCCATGTCAACACATGCTAGTGAGCACATACAGGTCCTCCACATACGTGATTAGTGGACCAGCAATATGAATCTGTTCAGCCACATGGATGAGTACCCTGGGGTACTGGGTGCTATAGTCTGCACACATAGCACCACCCGGGGAGCAGGGTAGGGCCTACAGTCAGTGCAGGGGCATACCCTCCAACAGCTAGGCCCTATGCGATGGCCAGGGCATGACATTGAATGTGTGTGCTGTCTGCCCTGGAAGCTGTGATGTGTCCGATATATGGCGTCTGACACAGTGGTAGCACACCAATGCCTATGTGGACATCCCCTACAGTCTCCCAGTGGGAGATGCTAGGTAAACACTGGTGTAGTGGCTTATAACACCCATCAGCAATGCACACACACCTGAACACTCACACCATACTGAGGCGGATGCACAGGCAAGACATATATACATGTGCATGTGTTTGGGATGGTCGGTTCACAGTTCTGGTATCCAGACACATCTGTAGGGGCTCTGCAGTATTCACAAGTTACATGCATACATGTTATGTTATTTGCTATGCTACACAATGTTAGCCTGCAGTAACAGTGGCAGCACAAATAGCATGGGGTAGAGCCACACAGCCCAACACCACTGCCAAGGCCTGTACAGGCACAGTATGACTTGGTGAAGGAACTACCTGTGTAGGGCACAGTCGGTGAGAGCCCGTGCACAGTATGACCTGCCCTTGGCAAAGAGGCAACACACGGCATATGCACTGACAGTAGGTACCCACGGATTTCCCCTCTCTGACCCGCACACAGTACAATGGATGCCAAACATGACAGTACCCGTGCTCGGCCATGTAAGGGAGGTGCACTGTGTGCATCCATAACACAACCAGGGTATGTCTATTGACCTAACAAGTGGCGGTTGTATTACAATGTGTACTTACCCATTGCTCTGGTATGTATGTGAGCATACAAGTGACTGTGGTGGCCAAATATTAGGGCAGCAGACAGTACACATCCATAGTGGCACCATGACCTCTGTAGCACATACGGGGTTCACAATGGTAGCCTGTTGTACACAGGGTGTCCTACCCACTCCAGATTATGAGCTGACCATCATGTGTGTCCATACAGCCCACACACGTCCCATGCAGCTGGACAGATGTGGACCAATACAGACAAATGATATATGATGGCCTATGGATATGCCCACTGACAGACCCCAACCCTGTATGACACACACAGATGACAGCAGGCCAGGCTGTGTGATGTAGGATGTGTAATAGGACGTCCAACACCACTGTGCTGGTAATTAATGCTGGGAACTGACATACCCTGGTATCCCTCCAACCAGCAATTTAGGTAGGTCCACACACTGGCATGGAGTACCTGGCAGACCTGTACATTAGCGGCAGATGTGTACAACTGTTGGCTGTGCCCCCCGTCACACCTACACATGTGAGTGTGATGTGCACCACCCACGGTGCTGTGTAGGACTTTGGTTGCATGTCCCCCCACGCTATACAGTCATGTAGCAACTGTCAATGCCACATGACCATTAGTTACCCTGCAGACACAGCATGTCACCTGTCTGTGTAGATCGGAGGGGTCAGCAACACAGTACTAACTATCTGGACATGTGACACATGCAATACAGTTGACCATACTTTGCATGTTCACACACATGATGGTATTGTCCATCTACAACATGTGCAACAGTCATACTGGGCATGCTCACACACTGATACACAGGATGGCCAAGCATGCACACACCAGTGGTCCGGACATATCTGCCAGTACATTGCTATACTGTTGGATGTCTGCGCTGTATGGTGTTTGTGGTCTATTGTCTGTACATATGCCATGGTCTATTGTTCAGTCACATGAGCTATGTGCACAGGGTATGTCTACCATCATGTGTATAGGGTGGTTCTTTGTTTGCGGACATGCCGACGCCTTTGGATACAAACCGGGTAAGGCACAGTCCAGCAGGTGGGAGCTGTTGTGCGTGGGTTTGCGCAGTGTTAAGCACTGCTGACCTCTGGTCACAGCACCTTATACACATTTACACTCCACATTTCTTTGACAGGGCACTACTGGCATACTGGTAGACAAACACACTTACAGCCGCTCGCTCTCCGACATGTCCGCTAACATTTGTCACTCACACTGGATGTGTGCGATTCCTTGTGATGCGTATTACATCAGACTACATGACTACAGTATCGGGTATGTGTAACCATTTTGCGATGGCAGCCGTTCGACTGTACGGACTTGGCGGCCTGTCCAGTGACGTAATCATATTATATGCGTGTTAATCATACGATCTGCTCCCATCTGCCTGATACATGGGAACCGATACTCTGCAATGCTGACATGTGACTTGAGTTTATTAATGCAGCGGTCTGCCGAGCCATGCTACCGCATACCAACTGCACGTTGACCACCTTTCAGATTGCATGACAGGAGACTGTAGGAGTGACACCTTTCCCACTTTGCATGGGACAGTCCATCACACATCACATGTGACAATACCAGACCTCTCCACCAATCAGGGACACATTTTTGCAGACTCAGGGACAGGTCATGAAAAGCGGGGACACATTTACAAATGTAGTGCTATTAACTTGACACATTGACAGAATCAGAGCATATGACATAATACACATATTGTGACGTAACAGTTGTTTATAACTCCTACTTATTGTCATTAGTCAGTGAGTGTAATTCACCACCTTTCCTTCAACAGCCACTACATTTAGGAGGGATTAAGAGGGACACAGTTAGACTTTCAGTCGAACGCAGGGACGTACCTGACATTCAGGGACAGTTGAGTGGTATGGACAATACTCTAGCCATTGCAACTGTCCTGATTAGGGGACCTTCTCATGTTGTAGGTGTCTGTGCTGGTTGCTTGTTACAGGTCTTGTATACCTGACATGTCGATATGTCATATGTAGTAGCATAAGCAACTATACTGCTGCTAGACTATGCTTTGATTTGCTCCGATATGTATATTTCTGTACTATGCATGGCTGTATGTATGTTCTGCCCTGGTACATCTGACAGTTCTACAGACCAGGTTCCACTTTGGCCATTCAGACTGGTGGCGGACTTATTGACCCTATATGTAGAGCTATCACGTGTCGAGGCAACACATACCCACAGCATACCTCTCAACTGTCCCTGATTTTCAGGGCCGTCCCTGATTTTGAATCATATTTTAACTCTGTCCCTTTTAATCCCTCCTAAAACTAGTGACATTTGGAGGAAAGGTGGTGAATTACACTTAATGAATAATGACAATAAGTAAGAGTTACAGACTTCTTTTACTTCATAAAATGTGTATTAATTCATATGCTCTGATTCTTTCAATGTTTCCAGTTAATAGCTCTAATATTTTAAATGTGTCCCTGATTGTCCTTGTGTTTTCTTGACTTATCTGTGATTCTGTTGCAATTTGTCCCCAATTGGTTGAGAGGTCTGAGCAATAGCCAGTAGTACACGGATGACCTCCACGGTTTGCATACGTTAAGGTTATTCATGTAGCATTATAATTGATAATACTGTTTCCTATTACATGTAGCTGTTACTGATACAACAAATTGATGTCTGACACCACTACACACACACTATATAGCCTCCATTCCCGAACTCACAGGCCCAGACCTCTCAACCAATTGGGGACAAATTTCAACAGAATCAGGGACAAGTCAGGAAAAAACAGGGACAACTTTAAAATATTAGTGCTATTAACCTGATATATTGACAGACTCAGACCATATGAATTAATACACATTTTCTGAAGTAAAAGGAGTTTGTAACTCTTAATTATTGTCATTATTCATTAAGTGTAATTCACCACCTTTCCTCCAAACGTCACTAGTTTTAGGAGAGATTAAGAGGGACAGAGTTGAAATTTGGGTTGAAATCAGGGACGTCCGTGAAAATCAGGGTCAGATGAGAGGTATGCACAGGCCATGTGCCATAACTGTCGTTTTGCAAGACACAACTGCCCAGACAAGTGTGTCCCTCGCAGGTGTATGGGTGTTTACCCTCTTCTATTATGCTATCATCTACCTGAAGTGGTCAGCAACTTATGCACTTTCCGTCAGTAGCAGAACTCACATACCAATGGGTGTGGCTGAACACTGTATCAGGAACAATGCATATCACCCTGCGGGACACATTTAGACGATTGGTTCTATTAACCAGACACATTCACAGTCACAGAACATATGTATTCATTCACGTTTGTCGAGATACATGCTGCTTATGACTCATACATGTTGTCATCTATCATTACCTGTATTCCGCCACCTGTTCACCTAATATCAGTAGTTCTGGCAGTGTTTCTTTGGACTTTGTTACTTTCTGATACATAACTATGGACGTCCATGCTACATGGGTACACGGCACTGTGTAGGTCTCTATGTATTTCCCGATGGTTTACAAACTATCCGGTAGATGTGCTCTTCAGGTTTGGGAGGTGTAGGCGTATGCTATGCCCACATAGGAATATTAATGACTTCCACTGGGTGGGCCTACTACATCTCTGCCAACCAGCACCTGCACACTTAAGCCCATTAATGCATACCCATGGTCCACCTACCTGGCACCCCTCTACAGCAGTCGTGACAAATACTTACTGCGAGCACATCTGGGGTATGAGCACACCCCTACACATTGCCCACTCTCCCCATCTCCGGACACATGTACGTTTTGTCAACCCATGTATTATCACACTTGCACAACCTACTGTTCCATGTACACCTACATCCTGCTCGCATCGATGACTACAGGTTCACATGTACCCTGAATTTTTGGGGTCCCGCAAGGGACACGGTTATCCATGTTTAAAGTGTAGACCTTGCAGAACTCTCCCACTGGTCCTTTCCTACCGGTGTTTTGGACAGCGGCAGTGTATTGATCTGTATTGCCTGTCTGTATGTCTGTCCGGCCTAGCTGGGCGATGTGGGGGGTACAACATTCCTTTATTGGACCTCCCAGTCACAAATGCCCGGGCTGTAAATATGTTACCCCTAATTGCTGTGAAGTAACCTATTTATGTGAATGTGTATATCTACACTGACATATAGTTTGTTTTGTGTGTATGTGTATATATATCACTACCTGTTGTTTGTGTATATATATCTATCTATCTATATCCGTAGTATATCCTTGTGTGTGTGTGTGTGTGTGTGTGTGTGTGTGTGTGTGTGTGTGTGTGTGTGTGTGTGTGTGTGTGTGTATATATATATATATATATATATTTATATCCGTATGTATATATATATGTATATATATATATATATATATATATATATATATATATATATATATATATGTGTATGTCAATTATTATAGCTATTTGTATATATACGTTTTTATCTATATATACATATGTGTGTCCGTTAACCTATACATTTCCCGGACATGGACACTTACACATGCGTATTGGTTTTATCCCTGCTTCAACAGCATACTATTGCCTTAGTCATTCTGACACCAGCACTTCACTCTGGTGAACTTGTGCTCAGTATATTGCACGTTGTGCAGTGGACAGATGTCGCAGGTTTTTCATGTCTGGGGTGCTGCTGATAGCTGGGTTCTGATAGTGTCATTCGACCTATTCCTCGTATGCGCAACCTATTATTCCTGCTACTGTGTTTGTTTCTGTACACATTCATATTATTACTGTTGAAAGGATGTGTGTTTGTGTTACTGTGACTGTACGTCGACAAATTGTTGTCTTCATGTAGTTGTGTCTTTCTGCTTTTCCCGGTTTGGGGTTGTTACAGCAGAACTCCGTTCCGCTCATGAGTGGCATATAGGTTTTACGTGCCGTGCTGCCAGACCTGACGCACAACGTCTGACAATGATACGCCCAGTCATGCATGTCTCCACGCAAACGACGCTCTATCTGGGAATCATAACTACGTACTAGCTAGGGTTACCACCTGTCCCACTTTGTGAGGGACAGTCCCGCTTTGGGCAGTTGTGTCCTGCGAAAAACTGACAAAATGGCAGGTGTCCTGAGATTATTGTACGAAAATATTTCCTACATTTTCTTTCATAGTTTCATAAAACAGTTATTTTTTCTGTGAAACACCTACAAGTGATATGAAATAGCATAAGCAACTCAAATGCTACACGAATAAGATTTTATTTTGGCAGAAAGGTGAAGTTCTATCATTTGTACTGGTCATGGGTATGTTTTGTCTTGCAAAACTGACATTTCTACAGAAAATGTCCCACTTTGAGCATTTGAAATGGTGGTAACCCTACTAGCTGACCTCCACGGGCCGCTCCATTGCACCCAGCGCAACATACCCTATCACTCCTGTGTCCATACTCGCATATCCATGGTTTCTCCTGCACACCCGTGTTGAGTTTCCCCACATAACAGACATTATACACCTGATATCGCAGCCATAACACACCTTTACACATTGCCCTCTCATGAGCGTTGGGGCCCTACACACATTTTGTACTGTCTCGTGTATTCACAGGCTCACCATCCATTAATATTTGCACATACGTGCCTTTCCTGGTGTTATGCATTATGAACAATTTGCGTGTTACAAGTGTAGGTGGTCGCAACATGTCCTGTCTGTTTACAATGTTGATGTAGCACTTCAACGATGTTATGGCCACTGGTATAGCCCTGCTTCTGGTGTGGAGAGCGGTGCTCTACCCACACTTGTGCAGCTTTATGTGACATATGCTGCGAGCACTTCATAATTCCAAACTTGCTCTGGATTCCCTTCACAACCCTTAGGTTTGCTTTCTTCTTTCAGCGTTCCTAACATATCTATAGATATATATATATATATATATATATATATATATATATATATATATATATATATATATATGTGTGTGTGTGTATATATAGATAGATATGTAGCTATATAATTGCATATTTCTGTTATGTCTGTGGATATTTCTCTATACACACATCTATATAACTATATATATATATATATATATATATATATATATATGAAAGGTACAGCTGTAGAAGACAACATACATTTGCTATGCTAATAGCTGCGTACACCCACGCAGGCCCACTTTCATCTACTTATTCTGAGTTACATATGTTTACAGGCACATCTTTAGGATTATATGTGCCTTATTCCTTATGACAGTACCACTTTGATGGAATCTGGTTAACGGACCCATGCGAACGCAGTCACCTTTACATGTATAACTGTTGGCTTTACAGCACAGAGGCTTTTATTACACAGTTAATATGTGCTATAGTCGTACTTGCACCGGGAATGCCTTTACATTGGGTGGATGCTGTAACCACTACACTATTGGTGTAGTGTAGTGGTTACACTACACTATTGGTGTTCTGGCTCATTTATATGTATACCCATGGTTCATAGCTACTCTGACATACTCCTCACCGCTTCCCTTACACAGCAGGCATCCATTCTCCTGCTGGGAAAACCGCAGTACTACAATTTGGACATTCCCTGTTTCCTACTGCTCTAGACCCGTGCTGCGAGTCTACTCACTCCAAGGATATTCATAACCCCTACGCTTATAGTCCTCGCACATACGCATGTTGGATTGTCAGGGTTTTCATGTGCTGGTCTGGGTTTAGGCTCGGCTGACTGGTGACTATCACTGCCCTGGCATAGCACATGGCTAGAGTTTAGTCCTGAGTTTCACAGTCTACCTGTGTTTACAGATGCAGGTGTTTGGGCACCTCTGACCACATTATTGGGTGAGCACTACATAATTTAGAGTGGGGAGTGGTTCCACTACATAATGCAGGTTGGGGTGGGTGGTTTCCCTTCCCATTTGACTATTTCATTCATTTATACATACAATGAATATTATTTGGGACATCTGTTATGAAATCACTACAGGTATGCAATAGTCAAGTCAACAGCTGGGAGAGTTGGTTGGTGTACTTCTGTGTACGGACCTCTCTGATAGTCAGAGACTCGTATCTACAGTGACAGGGACAAGGCTATGACAACTCAGGGACAATCCCGGACACTTCTACCATATTAGTACTATTAACTTGGAGCATGTTGACAGATTCGTAATACTACTAATTGTCTGCAGTTAAATGCGTCTAGTACTCTTCATTGTTGTGAGTAGTCATTCTCATTCAACACCTTTCCCCCAAAGGGCACTGGCTTTGTGAGCTTTTAAGGGTCTGGCCAGTTATTGTGCGAATGCTCTGACCATTGGTATCGGTGACATTGTCATATGTACGGGTTGTGCTGTATTCCGGTGACTACAGTTGGCACCTTTTCACATGGCCAAGATGGGACATTTTCGGAACACACCTGGTTTTAAATGCCGACACATACCCACGGTCAGTACAACGAATAGAACTTTACTTATTTGCCGACATAAAAGCCTATTGTTGTAGCGGTTTATTTGCTTATTCTGTTTTTTGTAACATTTAGGTATTTAAAATCTGCAATAATTATTTTCTGCTACTTTTACATAACATATGGGACATAATTTTGTCCTACAATCCCAGGACATTTGCCATTTGATATGTCTTTTGTCAGGACACAACTGTCCAACGATGGACTATCCCTCACAAAGCAGGACAGATGACAACCCTACTGCGGACACCAGATTTTTTGGGCCAACACATAGCCACGGTCACTGCAGGTTTAGAACAGTCATTTGTTTCCTAGCTGTAAGCCTTATACTTTTGGCACTTTTGTTGTTTGCCTGTTTCTTGTATGACTTATGTTTTATTCTATCCTGACGTGACCGCTTTAGGCAACTGTTACACGCAGTATGGTGCATAGTTATTCCCTACTGTCAGAAGACATTTGGCATTGTACCATTGTTGGTCAGGTCACACCTACACACACATTAATTGTCCCTCACACAGTGGATCAGGGGTATCCTGTTTACGTCAGTGCCTTCATCACCCTTATACCATGTGCCACTATGCGAATGTGTGCAATATATTCTCCCGCTTATTCGTGTCGGGACACGCGGCCACGGGCAGGTGTTTGATCCTGGGTGGTAGGTTATGCATGACCACTTAGGGCTGGACAGTGTCGTGCACCTCTAATGCACATTCCAACTTTTGTCCAGATATCTACTGGACTGGACTTCGTGTCTTCCATTCTAATGTTTACACAGCTTACGTATCCCATGAGGGATATCCAAAAATTGGACTGATCCACAACAAGCTAGATAATGAACATCTTTTTGGCTATATGAAAATGTGCTGGGGGTTTTACATGCAAGGGATACATAGTGTGCAATCCTGCAACTGCCTAGGGTGACACTACCGACCACATATGCGTAGTGGTCACTATGTGTAGCTGTGACTGCACCAAACCAGTAGGCCAAGTATGGCTGGATTTGGTGGACGTTCAGGTTCGGGAGCGGGTTGTGTGATGTGGAGGGGATGCTGGGTAGTCCATTATGCATCCAGGTGTGTTGCATTTGTTATGGCCAGTTCCATCAGGACCAATCTGTGGGTATGTGCCAGTGACATGTCTATCGATTTGTATCGCACATTTCAATATTCATATGTTTGTGGGATTGTGTTCTACAGTATGGCCTGTCTGGTTGTATTGCAGCTGTTTATACATGTGTTTGTGTTTCTTTCAGCTTCACCCGCTGCTCCCTCATACACCTCCAGTTCACCTATTCTGCATACGACACAGTATCGCCTTGGAGGATTGTACCATTACCCATCCCCCCACACACACAGATTCCTCACACCCCATAAATCACTGCTTTGGTTGTTGGCCCATGACATGGCCAGAGTAACACATTGACTACCCTACATGTGTCAGGTGCCTTTATGGTTGTGTGGACTACCCTGCCATGTTTGCTTTCCACATGCTATACCTCACGCACATAGGTAGACGCCCATACTTAACTTTCATTACATGGTTGGTATACCCGGGTACTACCCGTTCAACTGTGACACATCCTGACAAGTTTGGCTTGTACCTCTGATTTCCAGATTTTGGCAGCCTGTTCTACTCATTGGTAGGACGCCACCTTTTCCTATGTCCAGGATGGGATATATTCCGTACACATATCCAACTGTACTGGACAACACATCCCCACAGTCGATGGTACGGATAATACTGTTCCTTTCGGCCTACATTTTTCCTTATTGTTGTAGCTGTTTATATGCTCCTTCTGTTTCGTTTACATGCTTATTCTATTTCCTATCACATTTGGTATGTGAAATACGGGCATACCTTTTGTATGTGACTATTACATGCCTTGTGGGATATGATTCGGACATAAGGTTGCTAGATATCTACATTTATCATGTAGTTTGTTATGGACACATCTGCCCAGCTGTGTACCCTCCCTCACATTATGGGTCAGCTGGAGACCCTCACCATTGGGCTGGACGTACCTTGTGGCAGCTCGCTAACATATGATGCATTTCACTTCCACTTGGTATAGCTATCTAAACGGCGTTGGACTACGGCCACACGGTCTTCCATGTCATTTGTTCACGGGATAGGGACCCATGATTCCCTGCCATGCATTTGTGTTTGCTTCTTCACTTTGTGTTCGCAGGAACTTTCTTGCATGCTTTGCATACGTTTCAGTATCCAGGGACACTGACAGATGTGATTACTATTTTGCAACTTGTTATATGCAAGCATTTTAGGTTGCACATTGGCAGCTGCCATTTCCACGCCTTCGTGCGGCACTTCGACACGCCCTATGCACTCGCGCTCCTTTCCTGTGCACGTGGCTGTGGCGGCAGCGCACCTTCATTAATATGCATTTGGCGCTACTGCACATCTTCACGCCGCACTGTTGGCGCAAGCCTACCGCCGTCCTTGTGCCAAGTTTCATGAATCCCGGGGATAGTCTAATATAATGTAATCATCTTCAAGCATGTATGAACCATCAACTTGAAAATGAAAGCTGTTTTATCTAGGGTGTTTGTTTCAAAGAGTTACGCTGAAATAATTAAATCATGGCAAGACTTCCCTGCCAGAATGAAACTGTCCCTGAGATACACTGTGACTAGAAGGTCTACTTTAGTATTCATAATGCATTCACTGTTGGCGCAAGCCTACCGCCGTCCTTGCGCCGAGCTTCATGAATCCCGGGGATAGTCTAATATAATTGTAATCATCTTCAAGCATGTATGAACCATCAACTTAAAAATGAAAGCTGCTTTATCTAGGGTGTTTGTTTCAAAGAGTTACGCTGAAATAATTTAATCATGGCAAGACTTCCCTGCCAGAATGAAACTGTCCCTGAGATACACTGTGACTAGAAGGTCTACTTTAGTATTCATAATGTTTAAACAAATTATTAGTTGCTTACAAAATGAAAGGAATTGTAGCATGTATGAACATAACTTATTTGTGGTAAATTAAGTTAATGTATTTGAAAAAATGCATCATGCCAGTTTGAAAACATGGTAACATTTTATAAATGCAAATATAACTTAGAGATATAAATGTTGGTAAAATCAATCAAATGCACAGAACACATAAAACTCATCAAGAAATAAATCATAATTATAATGAAAATAATTTATAGCAAAGGTCAAAAGTAAGTATTTTTTTTCAGCGATTATGTGCTACATTTAAGTAAATACAGCAGCTTTTACATGTTACAGAAAATATAAAGCTCTGTCAATACTAAATGAAAAGTTAAAAACTACAGATCAGCTTGTTCTGACATAAGTAAGCTCTTCCATTTCAGACTTGTATGAACTTTGTGTTGTTGTCATACTGCTCATTAAGTCATTTGGGGCAGTATATTGGAATTATCATAATTAAATGCATCTATTTAATATACCCACTTTGTTCTGGATTATAGAGGGAGGAGCCTGAGAATACTACAACCAATAGCAGGAGCAGTGCAGAAACAATGCCTAGATGGGATGCCAGTCCATTTTGGAACAGACATGCTCAAGACAGCCCCACTTATATGCACTCCTACAGCCAGTTTAGCATGGGCAGCGTACCAGACAGTTTGATTCTAGAATAAAGAAGGAAACTAGATCTCTGCAAAAACCCAGATGAACAAAGGGAATCTTGAAATCACCACAGAGAAAGCATCCCTGCAAGGCTCAAAAGAGAGAACCAGGCATTACAAGGCAGCAGCTGTAATCACTGTTGCATTGTGTATGCTTGGTTTAAACTCTGTACTTTTCTTGCTTGCTGTTGTAGCTTGTATTAAGCTAGTTATGCATATTAACTCAAACTAAAAGGTACTCATGGGACTGATATGAAAACAGTGAGGTATATGAAGATTCTATCATTACTGAGATGTGAGTAGTAACACTCATTCATCAGCATATAAGCAGAGTAATATGGCCACTGGCCTCCTCTAATAGCAGAAAGAAGTCAAAGTCACAGTAAACTTTATTGTCATTCAGATTATACAACTTGTGCATCACTGAACAAAATTTCATTACTCCTCAAAGTGGAAGCATTTTCACACACAGACAATCTGTATCACAACAGCTACTACATTGTCTTAGACTCTTAACTATGCATAAAAACTTCACAGAAAGGAAAATGTTCACAGTAATCATTATTGCACATTTAGGATTGCTGTAATCATTATTGCACATTTAGGATTGCATAAGAATATGAATTAAGAGAATCCCAGTGGGATTACTGCACCAAAATTATTGCACAAAAATATGTGATACTACGGCTCGGAATTCCAACAGCCTTTTCAGAGTTCAGAGTTCAGCATAGTGTTGAGTTAGTATGAGTTTAGTAGTCTGATGGCCTGTGGAAAGAAGCTCTTGTTGTATCTGGCTGTGTGGGTAATGCCTCTGATAATGTTGTTGGCCTTACTGAAACATTGCGACAGGTATATTCCTTGGATGGCAGAGAGCATGGTTCCAATGGCTTTCTCTGTTACCTTAACCACTTTCTGAAGGGCCTTTTTGTCCGAGGTGGAACAGTTGCAGGTTACCAGAGAATAATTTGGTATAGTGTACATCCTATTATGAGGGAATGGTCAGCATTTTTTAAATGGAAATAATTCTTCTTACAGCAATCTAACACTAACAGCTATCGCAGTGTCACAGAACTATGTTTAAAGGCATGTAGGTAAGCAGCATAGTGAGAACCTCCCCTCCCCCACTCCCCTCTCCTCACTGTAGTAGCTTATAGAACAGCAGTTTTCATTTGTTTTGCACACTGACTTCATCCTGAGGCCAAACACAGGATCCGGGCTCAGTATGTGATTCTAAGAGCTGGTTATGCTTACAAAATGTCAATGCGTTCCTGAACAAGACCAGGGCGATCCAAAGCTTGTAGTTAATGCTGGTTAAACCGACTTCAGATGGGGAGGCTGAATTTTATTATTTTTTTTATGCAGTAAAAATAAGTATACAATATTTTCTCTCATAAAAATACATTATAATTCAGTTTATATGTTTGTTAACTTTATAAGCCCACTCACCATAAATGTCATGTTTTCTTGGCTGTCTATCTAGTCAAGTGACTGGTACAATAAGCAAATGAAGAGAGACAGAACCAAACCTTGTACCATTGCCAACAGGAAGGAGTTCATTTAAAGCTCAGACCGTTAGTCCTCTGCAGTACATGCCAGATTTACTTCATAAGTAATCAAATATTTTACTTACTTATAATGTAAACTATAAACACAAGCTAAATTGTTATAAGGGAATAAACAAGAATCTTCAAGATTGATAGTTTTCAATAAACAGGCTCTTCTCACATTTTTCTTCTATTTAAGAATTAAAATTTTCTGTAGGTACATTTACAGAAAAGGCAGCCAGCTTGCTTAAAGACTTGTTCCAAGATTTTTCACTCTATCACCCCACCCTCCACCTCCCCAGCATTACCATATATAACAACTGTCACACACTTGCTTTCTGCTGGTGGTACAAATGTACATGGCTATCCATAGCTCAGCCTTTTAGTGCAAGAAATCTGGACAAAGCCTAAAATAACAGTGGGGAGACAAAGGCCGCAAAGAACAGATTTTATTTATTGCTCTTATAAACTTAGATAGTTGTTAGAAGAATAACAGACTGTGTGTTAGCATGCATTTGTGAAGGATTTTAAATCTGAAACTCAAATCCCTGTCATTATTTAGAGACTTCAGTCCACACTGATTTGCCAGAAAAACAGAAATTTTATGAGGAACAGACCAAAAATATGAGGCAAAAAAATCTGGACATTTTGTGAAAATCTGAACAGTTGAGAGGTATGTGGCCATCTCAAATCAGTTGCATTTATTCAGGTTTAATTTTAATGAACCTTTAACAGAACTCAGGTAGTACATTCAAAAATCACATGCATATATACCCACACATGCAAGCACACAAGCAGACACACACATGCACACATGCATGTGTGCTCACACACACACACACACACACACACACACACACACACACACACACACACACACACACACACACATGCAGACACACACATGCACATGCATACATAAGCAAGCACACATGCACACACATGCAAGCCCACACGCACGTGCACACACAAACACAGACAGAAGTAGTAAAGACTTTCATTTGTCCAGGAAAGAAATTAGGAGGAGGGTAGCATCAGCAGTGCAGGAACTTAAGCATTTGTTATTTACCATGTAACATCTCCCAGAGCCAGACTTCTGAGCTTACCATGCAGCTTGCAGTATGAATAAGGGACTTCCTTAGAGCTGCGCTATATAGTCCTATAAGAATCAAACTCAGATCAAGTATTATGTCTGGTACACTAGTAAACAACTCAAACTAATTATTATCTCAATAAACAGTTTACAAGATATAGACAGAATATGGAGCATTTAGGTTCATAGGTTCATAGGTTCATACTAGGCTATCTGCCCGAGGGCATTTACAAGCCTAGCCCATCGTTTTGTGGCTTACGCCACCCCTTTAGTATGGGGAACTATACCCATTATTTTGCTGTGCCTCTGTTGAGCAGTGACACTGAGGTAATCCCTGGGGTATATCTGCGATCTCCCATCCATTGGTCAAGATTTCTCTTGAACAAGGCCAGCGAGGTGCTCTGCCTCACATGTACCAGGATTTTGTTCCACAGCATAGGGAGTCTTTGGGTGATGAATCTATCCCTCCAGCACGTCCTATTAATAGCCGTGTCGAGGTTTAAGTCTCCTGCCCTTGTGGCTCTGATGGATCTAGATTTTTTTGAGGTGAAGCATATTCATCAAATCTGGGTTTGACATGGCCTTGTATGTTAGGCAAAGGTCACCTCTGAGCAAGCGTGCGACTGAATAGAGCTGGAGTTCTTTCAGTCGGGCAGCATAGGATAGATTTTTGAGACCCTTTATCCTTTTGGTGAGGAACTTTTGTGGCCTCTCCAGCTGCTGCAAATGTCGGGTCAGATACATTCGAATGGGGCATTGTACTCAATCATTGGTCTGATGAGTGATGAGTAAAGGGAGACTATGACCTCCCTTGATCTAGATGAGAATCCCTTCATGATAAGGTGGGCAATGTAGAAGGTCTTCCTAACTACTTTAGCTACATGGGTGTCGAATGACAGACTACTATCAACCTGGGTCCCCAGGTCCCTGATAACTTCTTCTGTGCTCAGTGGGTTGCCACCTATTTGGTAGCTAGGGGTAACCTTGTTTTTCCCGAAGGGTATGACTATGCATTTTTTGGCATTTAACTTTAGGCCGTGGCTCTGGCACCAGTTATCCGTTTCTGTGAGACCCTTCTGAAGGATATCTGTGTCAAATGTGTTTTCTACTATGGCGCCCAGTTTGCAGTCATCTGCAAACTTTGTCAGCCATAACCCTCCTGTGTTTGCTTGTACTTCGGAAAAGTAGATGCCAAACAAGAGTGGGCCCAGGACTGAGCCCTGTGGGACACCACTTGTGACAGGCTTTGAGTCTGACATGGCGCCAGCAACTCTGACCCTGTGGGTCTTTTTTCTTTTATTTTATGTGTTAACTAGATCGATAAGTGAAAATCCTTTACAAATGGTATAGAATAAAACAACCAATAAAATACATGCACAATAAAGGTCATTATACAGTGTTTCAAAAACAGTAAAACTGATTACATTGCATGGAGCAAGAGATGTAAAAATGAAAGTATATATCATGTGAAACATACAAAGTATTAAGAGTTTACATGTACATTCAAATTTGCAAAAATGTTTACTGCAGCAAAATATATAACTAAGAAGGATGAAAGAATGAAAAAGAAAACACAGCCATTCACAATAACTAGGAACAGATTACAAGTGATACTAAAGGCTCTGAGCCCCTGGATATGCAAGCCAGTACAGTGAGTAGCTTTTTAACTGCTGATACAATTAATAGTAATTTGGAATGCAAATAGTTAACGACTCTCTCAAAAAAGTATTGTACAAATTTTGTATGGAAGCTAACATAGTCCTTATGTCTTGATAAAGTTTATTCCAAGGCACAGGGCAGTATCAGAAAATACCTTCTCTGTATGGCTAGGCTGAAGGATGACCTAGAAGGGGTTTGAACCCCCAGCTACTAATTCAGACAGAACAGTAACAGAACTGCATCAACATTAAGCATAAGCCTGTTCCATAGCAGTAAACTCACATACATAACTTAAACAGATGGAATTAAACAAAATGTGTGCAGAATATTCATTCACATAATTATTCATTTAACCCCATCCTTCCTAAATTCATTCTACATATACAATATTTCTTCTGAAATCCATGAGAAGAGTATCATACTTGGACTTAATACACCCTGTGTAGGTTTCCAGTTGTTGAGTACAGCATTTTTCTAACATCCACATCTCGTATAATAGGTTTACCTTACTACTCAAACAACTATAAACTGAAAGAGAAAAATAGCTGGTTGTACCTACTTTCTAATGCCAGGCATGCTGTGTATCCTAGTTATTGTACTATTTATTAAAAAATTCCATGACCTGGAAAGTAGCCAATTTCAACTTCATTCATGGTGGAGGACATTCCCCTAGTGGCAATTATGAGAATAACATACGTCTTCTAATTATCCTGCATAATAATTCTGATAAAATAAATGGAGATATCAGAAGAAAACCTGCTCAGATGCAGTGTGATGATAACATAAAGCAATGACACAGGTAATGCCAGATTTAAAAGCTTGCATTTCAAAACAGTATATGCATACATACACAGCACATCAAAAATAAAATTATATATTTATTTTGTTAATCAGGTTGGCCTTACTATGCAGTGACCTTTTCAGAAGAAATTGGGGACGTAAAGATCCACAAACAAGAGAAAAAGACTATAGTTAACATAAAAATAAAGTATAGTGTATTATTAACATCAATGCAATTAATAATGAGAAACTCTTTTAAAACTAGAACAAACAGCATACCACATTAGAAATACTGTATAACCGACAAAAATATTTAGACATGCATGTACATATCTATCTATATAAAAAGACAACTAGAAAGATATACACACACACTCACACAGACAAACATATGTGTCTGAACTCAAACATATGTGTCTGAACTTATAAAGGCAAAATAAATTATATAACAACATTATGCAGCTCTCAACTGAATATGTAGGCTGGTTATTGTGAGATGTCCTAGTTATCCTGGATAATTCAAAGAAAGTTGATGAACATTAGTAACATTTTAGTGAGCAGCTGTGGAACCCCCAGAAAGCTATCGTGGCATTCTGGCATTAAATTAAGAGCCATTCTCATTGAGTGGAATGCATGCCTTGTCTCAGCCATTGACTCAAAGGGATGTGCAGGGCATTTAATAATGAATGTCTAAAAAGGACAGGCTCTCACAGAAACCATTAATGCTTTGAGAAGTACTGCTGAGTGCACAGTACTGCATTCGATTTCCAAGTCACCCATTAGCTTTGAAAGGAGTACTTGATACCTAATTTTAAAAGATTTTTTCTCTGAAGACACATATAAATTCCAGCCTCACCTGACGATATCATTAAACCAATATACTGTCTTTTGCTAGTTGAGGTTTTTACAATGTTAGTTTACTGCTTCCCACAGATGAATCTCAATTCCAGTGTTCAGTGATGCTGCCTGCTAGATAAACAATTATTCTGTGATGTCTTTTTTTGCACAGCTTTTCACAACAGTACAATGTTTCAGTGCTAAAAGTGTATCTATTTTAAGGGTCTGTAGTTCAAGTCTAATTATGTTTGCAAAGTTTGCATGTTCTCCTTTGTTTTTCCAAAGTCCTATTGATTAATTGGCTACAGTACATTGTCCGTACATATGTTGTAGTTGCACTTGAGGCTAAAGAGGCATGAAAAACACCTTGGATATTTAACAAATAAACTCAATATTTTGTCTGTCACTATCAATATAATTCACTTTCCCTGGGATTTACAGAATTTCTCTCTACAAGCACTAATTGCTCATCATGTTTTGGTCAACTAGCATGACTGACAGAAATTCTGATTCAAGGGCATGTCATATAAAGACTTCATTAATGTCTCATTACCATGTCTCTGAATCAAACAGTGTATTATCAGAGCTGACCGTGCCAGTGTTCTCCCTATCAAGCTTATGCATTGCATTAGCAAAGCATCAACCAACCCCTCCACACATAGACACACACACACACACACACACACACACACACACACGCACGCACGCACGCACGCACGCACACACACACACACACACACACACACACACACACTCCCAGACATTTCCTCACACACCCAGCATCTAACAACAAGCCCCCTTAGACTCACTCACTCCTATTCACAAAAACACTCACCCATACACCCATATGCAGACACCAGCACTCAGAACACACACACACATATTCCCAGACATTTCCTCACACACCCAGCATTTAATCATCTAAAAACAAGCCCCCTTACACTCACTCACTCCCATTCACAAAAACACTCACCCATACACCCATATGCAGACACCAGCACGCACAACACACACACACATATTCCCAGACATTTCCTCACACACCCAACATTTAATCATCTAAAAACAAGCCACCTTATACTCACTCACTCCCATTCGCAGAAACGGTCACCCATACATCCACATGCAGACACCAGCACACACACACACACACACACACACACACACACACACACACACACACACACACACACACACACACACACATATCCATATTTGCAGTTCCCTATCTAACCCACCCCTACTATGACCACTTACGCAGAAAGGCATACATTCTCACAGCTGCACACTCATGCCTCCACAGAGTCATACACACATGTCCATAAACACGTATGCACATTGACATATCCCTCACCCCCATGGCTTCACTGTACTTACCTGCACCACAAGTACTCCCATGGGAATGAATGGCTGGGTGACAGACAGCTTTTGATGGCATTTACTTTTTCATCCTTGAGTAAAGCTTTACTCAGTCAAATTCTGAGAACTTCAAAACCTGCAGACATTTCTAGTGGTGACCATATGGTTAATAAGCATAAACTACTCCCCCAAACTGCCAAATTAGCATGTGGATATGCCCACAAGACTGCTGTCCATGCTGCAGTCCTGGTGAGTGAACAATCTCAGTGGTAGAATGGCTTGTGAATTGGAAAGGCTTAGCTCAATGCACAAACTTTCTGAACTTAGGGTTGTGCATTATGTTAAGCCTTTCTGAATCCCAGTGTATATGTTCATAGACACTAGGCTAATGGCCCTGGAGCCTTTACAAGCCTAGCCCATAGAAGTGCCCTGGCATCGTGCCGGCTGACTTTAGTTCCCAGTACCTCTATCAAGCAGAGCCACTGCAGTGATCCCCGGGGTGAACTTTCTATTTTCCATCCACTTATCAAGATTTCTCTTGAAGAGGGCCAGTGAGGTGCTCTGCTTGACATGTATGGGAAGTCTATTTCAGAGCATGGACAGTCTCTAGGTTATGAACCTGTCCCTCCAGCATGTTCTGTTGATTGGGGTAATGAGGTTGAGGTCTCTGGAGTGTGTGATGTGGAGGGATTTGGATTTCTTTAGATGTAACAGAGCTGGGTCAGACATGGCTTTGTAAGTCAAGCACTTATGTATTTTGAAGAATTCTGCACCATATCAAACATCCCAAGTCACTACTTAAAAAGGGTCAGTGCATCATCATATTTAACTGAATAAAAAGAAAATGAATCCATACAGTATGATTTTTGATTTTTCAAGCTGCCTCACAATTGTGTATATTATGAGTTATTAATTCCTGCTTGATACAAAGCTGATTAATATATTTCTATGGAATACTACTGAAGCCCTAGAAAGTGCTGGGTTGCTAATTATGTGAATGTCAAAGTTTCATGTACTGGCTATGAGCATGTAAACTAGCGAGGTAACAGCAATCAGAGAATTTTTTGTCAAGGCTGAAATACGTATTTTTGTGAAAATATTTTTGCTGCACAACTGGTTTGTCAGTGAGTAAGTATCCTGTGTACAGGCCTGTGTCCCAGATTTGAAACATCCTGAATGAGATTTATAAGTCTGTTTGTTCTTAGACTTAAAATATTTAAAAGTCTTCTCACAGACTACCTTCTCACACACACACACACACACACACACACACACACACACACACACACACACACACACACACACACACACACACATGCAAAAACACACCTAGGCAAGAGCACACTAGCTTCAACAGTCAGGATTCCCCCTTGCTACAATGTGAGATCTTGTCAAGAATATATACAGCACTGATATCATAAAGTTTGTGAAGGAGTCAGATAACTAGCAGTTCCAGGCTTACTTACATATTTGATTGTCGGTTTATGAATTTTTTTTATTTATTGTTCATTTGTTTATTAGGTAGGTATCTGAACCATAAGGACCCTTTTTCATTCATGCCCTGCTGAAACAAGTACAAAATAAGATAATACAAAAGGCAGAAAAGACTATGAAGTTTGATAGGTACAAGCTAAATAAACATCAAAAAGTGCATTATCTCAGTCACATTAATCGTTCTGAAAGCCTCAGACACAGATACATTTGACCATTAATGCATGACGCTAGACGGCGTAACTACACCATTACATTTGCACTGTACTTCAAAAAAACAAACACTTTAAACTGATGGCTCTCAAATGGTGAAGCCAGTCTCTTTGGCCTGTTTAGAGTTAAACCCAAGCAAGTCTGATGATACTGTATATTTGGCATTAGCCTTTGGTAGGATCAGGCTGCCTACAGAAGGATACGAGTTAATGTGTACTCATTTGAAATTTAACAATAACATATTAAGCCAAATATTGATTATGTCATATAACTGCATAATCATTGATAACAAGAATGTTATGTTGGCAGTGATTCAAGTCTGGAACAGAGTGCCTCTGGCCTAGCAAAGAAAAGTTTAGAAGTGAATGCAATGAACTGGTATGGGATGCTCATTAGCTGCAAACACGAGCTTGAGCATATGGACTTAATAAAGGCTTTTGTTATAGCACCATAAGTAAAGGCCAATGTTGATGATCCAAGTTAAGAAATTTAAAATGAAGGTGCCAGTTCGATGTGCTGCCTTTAGGATAAGCAACAGCTGTTTAGTATCAGCAAGGTGTGTCACAGTGATGATGACTGCTAGGTGTTCCTTTTATTCAGTGACTTATTTTGTTTTGGGTTGTCTGACGTTTGTTTTAATTGTTAGGAGATGCTGCCAGTAATTATGGCAGAGCATATTCTAGGTAAGGAATAACAATACTTCTCACCAGAAAAAAGATTCTCTAGGCTGTTTTGTTAAGTATTTACCTGCTGTATTACACATATTAAATATAAGTCTATGTAAATAATTACGTAGTGCTTTATTAAATGCTCATTGGTTTTTTTTGTGCTGTTTTTACTGATGGCACTATTTACTTACTTTAATTTTACTTTTTGCTGTTACTTTTTTAATTGCAACCTGGGCTGAGCTTGCAATAGGTCACACTTGATCAATGCTCTACCCCAGTAACCAAAATTTAAATAAATAAAATAAAAGTTAAAAAAAAAGATTGTGTATTATTTTCACTGCTTTGTCAACTCTGTCATTTAAGAAAGTCAATGCAGTGTCTAGTCAAGTCCCCAGATATTTAAAAAACACCACAGGTTCAGTGGAATTTGTGTCAGGTTCCTAAATGCACCAACCATCTTTGTGTATACTGAGTCTTTGATGGGTTCCAAAGAGCATAGCTTTTGCTAAGACATGACCTATAACCCCATTTTAGTAGTTTAAGACATAAGCAAAACAGGTCATCTGTAAGATTAGCAGTGATTGTTAGTAATAATTTAACTTAACTTTAGAGTATCACCCCAAACACTTCATCCATTAATCTTCAGGGTCTACACCATTGAGTACTGCAAACAGCCCTAGTTTTCCACCCTCAGGAAACATGGCCCAGCAGTCTGCTTTCACCCAGTCAGTGGCAAGTCCAATCACATAAGATGTTTCAAGGCAGTGTAGCAACTGTCTTATGCTTACTGACTGCCCCCTGCTTCTTTTTAGTTGATAATACAACCCTCAAGAGATGTCACTCTGGGGATTTTATTTAGCTGCGATGCTTATTTTATCTTGTTGTTCTCTGCTTGACTATTGCTGATCTCTTTTTTTCCTTCAGACACCTTTACTGAATTATCATTTGTGACACAGGCGAATTTACATTCATATAAAAGTAATCAAACTATATTAACATAAACATTATACTTCACATATATTGCTATATATCATATAACCTAAGCAATATTACATAAGTTATTCAATTAATGCCTTTTTTTTAAACAAGAAATATCTTTATTAAACTATCACTTACTGCATAGGCAATCATAGATTTATATAAATGAAAACAACCCACACTGACACACTCCTAATCTCAAGCATTTTACATCACAAACCATACTGACACACTCCCAGTTGCAAACTTTATACTTCACTTATAAACTACCCAATCTTTCTCACTCAAACATTACATAGCTCATTTAAGTCCTGTTGCATTTTAAACCTCATTTCTTCCTTGTATGTACTGTTCCCACAATTTTCATTTTTTCCTACGTAGTTTGCTCCCACCCTTTTCTAAAGATCTCAATTCCAGTTGTTTAATCTATGTTACTATATTCACTACTTCCAGTGTAGTTGGTTTAGATTCTGATTTCCATTTTCTAGTAATTGCTTTTTTGACAGTCACCAGTATTAGACACAGAAAGGCCTTACCATGCCTAGGCAATTCTGATTCTGTATCATAGCACAGAAAAATCATCTCCATCATCAAATCAATCTGCCCACCTAGCATCTCCGAAAGTGCATCCCGCAGGGAATCCTTAAAGTCTGCCAACTCACCACACTCCCAGAAAATATGCTCCCAATTACCTCCTTCTTCCCCTTCACACCTCCAACAGGGTATAAAAATATCTATGTAAACATTTCCAGGCAAAAATTCTAAATATTCTAGATTTGTTGCATATTTGGGAGACATACAGATATCCTCCCATTGTTTCTTTGTGGATTGCTTATCCAGTCTCTCTTCCCAATTCTTTCTAACCTCCTCTGATTCATTCTTATAGTTATCATGCAATATTTTATATGGTCTACTACTTATTCATTTTTTAATGGCAGCTTCTGTTCTAGATTCTACTAAAAACTCTACCAGTGCTGGTCTTTCATTTAGGACCCCCCCCTATTTCTTTTTCTTTGCCTATACTCTGATATCAGTCCCTGACAGGGAAGGCAATCTCTAAGCTGCAGTCCAAATAAATTCTTGCTGTCTTCCCATTCTATTGTCTTTCCCTCTCTAGTTATTTGCTCCCAATACCTTGGTTCCTTTGCCAATTTTCTCCAATAAATTATGGCACCCTCTTGCCTATTGCCTGTATCCCTAATTTCTGTCATCCCTATAAGCAGAATTTCCTTTCGCCATTCCCATGTTGGTTTAATTCTTAGAATACTTTATGCTACTTTATGGATATAATATTCTGCATGATTATTGTTATTCTCCTTAAAGGCCTACATCCAAAATCCCAATCGTCCCTTGTTTCTTGAACTTCCCCCATTTTTCATCATCATCCCGTTCCACTTTGAATTATAGTTTTCTGCTTGTGCTATGCATAGGAGTCTTAAACTGTGTAGCTCTGAAATACCCTTTCAAATTGGGTAATGCCAATCCACCCTGTTGTACTGGAAGAATCAGCTTATCCCACTTGACTCTTGCTGTCTACCCCTTCCAGATAAAGTCCTTCAGCTCTTTATTGCTACCCACAACTTCTCCTCTAGTTGATAAAAATATGCCTCACCTGTGTATAAGACTGAAGGGACTTAAACACATTTTAACTGCTTGTATCTTACTATCCATATCCATAAAACAAAGCTTCCATTTTCTCAGTTTTTGTATTATCTTTTGTTTAGTCTCTTCCCACCTATCCTACAGTTGCCACAGTAGAATCATTTTTAATCCATACTCCTAAATATTTCATTTTATCATGTCCCCATAAATATGGGCATTCCTTAACCAGTGAGTACATAATTTACCACTACTGCCTTTTTAGCGTCATTAATTTTGCAGCCTGAAAAGATCTGAAACTGCCTCAAAATGTTCCATAACACTGTAATATCTTTTTCTGGTTTTGTCAGGTACAAAATAATATCTGCAAATAAAGCCAGCATTTGTTGACTACCATTCCAATTATATCCTTGAATTTCTGAGTCCCTTATCTTCTTTGCCAGCGGTTCTAAATATAATGTAAATAATAAAGGGGAAAAAGGACACCCCTACCTAGTTCCTCTGCTCAAGAAGAAATTATCAGAGAGGACCCCACCCACTTTAATTTTCACCTGCAATCTTTCATATATTCTCCTAATCAACCTTATATTTTTTTCAGGAAGTACAAATGCTTCTATTGCCCTGCTCATAAAGCTCCAGCTTACTCTGTCAAATGCTTTCTCTGTATCAAGACCCACCAACAACAATGGTATTTTCTTACATTCTGCTTCCCTCTGGCTCATCAATGTTCTGTTAATGTTGTCAAATGTTTGCCTCCCCTCCACAAAACCACATTGATCCATATGTGTCAGTTTTGGCATTACTTTTGCCATTATTTTAACCATTATAGACACGAACACTTTATAATCATGGTTTAGTATTGAAATGGGCCTGTATGAAGCTGGATCTGATGCATCTTTACCCTCTTTAGGTATTACAGCTACCACTGCATTTTTCAAGGACAGTGATACTTCTCCTCCTCTTAAGATACTGTTAAACAAAACCTTCCAGATCTTTTAGTTTTTCCCTCCTAGCTTCCAAACTTTCACAGGACTACCATCTATTCTGGGGGACGTTCCTATAGATTGGTTATACATCACAATTTTTATCTCATCTCCTCCTATCCTAACCGTTAGTAATTGAGCCTCATCTACCTCTAACCTTGGCATATTTAATTCTTCCATAAACATTTCCATTTGTATCTTTTCTTGATTTTCATATTTCTCTACTTTATAGAGACTCTCATAGAATTTCCAGAATGTTTCTATCTAATACCTGTACAGGATCTGTTGTTACCGTCTTTCTTATAGAGTCCCTAAGTTTGGTGACAGTCCTTTCTACTTTCTGTTGCCTGAGTCGTTGCGCTAAAAGTTTTTGTGCTCTAGTATTATTATCAAAAAGCAGTTGCTTAACAGCAATCTTTCTGAGCTAGATCGTATTATCGAGGTAATCCCTTATTTTCTGCCTAGCATTTGACTATTGCTGATATTTGTCTGCATTTGATTTTGGATTGGAGTTATTCATTTAAGGTTTGGTTATGTCTATTTTTTTAATTTTTTTGTTCTTTTTGGAGTTTTAATAGGTCTTGGCTAGGGTCAGTTAGAAAAGAACTCTTTTGCAGATAGTGATTAACATGCAGCTAATTAGTGAGAGGAGCTAAGAAATATAGCATTCCTCATTTAACTACAGATATTTAGTGCATCTTTATTTATCTGTAGTGTTTGTTTGACTTGCTGTTATATGCCTGATTATTGTTGATCCCTGTCTGCATTTGATTTTTCCCACACACTCTGCATGACTTTTGCTGATCTCTTTCTACATTTGATTTTTCCTAGCCACTTGCCCTGCTGCTGTTGTGCTTTTAAACTCGGTGTCTTTTGAGTTGCCTGACCCTACTATAAATCTGATTTTGTGTACTCCTCCCAGTCTCATCTCATCAGATTATTCTACTGAGCACTGGCAGATCAACTACGATGGCCCTCCAAATTAGTCTCTTAAACTTGAATTATCTTCTGTTTCCTACCTTCTCACTTACTAAAAAATTACACTTTATTCAATTAATTTCACTGTATTTGTACTTCTTCCTACTTTATTTAGCTTTTTGCTGCACATTCGCAAAGTGTTCAGCTGCATTTAATCTGCTGCATTTCTTCCTGCTTGTTAGTAGCCTAATTACATTGTAACTGTTATTCTAAGCCTCTTAGTTTTGATTTAAATGCTTGGGCTCTAAACTAGTTATTTTACACAAGGAAGGTTTGTGATCTACACTCTTGTGGCAGAAGAGGTAGCGTCTACCCTTCTGAGTTGGGAATTGCTGGTTGAAGGCTTATTGAGTCTGTTATTCTAAAAGTGTCTTAGTTCTGGTTTATGCACTTGAACTCCAAACCAGTTATTTTACATTAAGAAGGTTTGTGGTCTACACTGTTGTGGGGGATGAGGGTAGCCTCAACCCTTCTGAGTATGATATTGCTGGTGAATGCTCATTGTGTCTGTTATTCTAAATGTTTTTGTTCTAATTTAAGCAGTTGCGCTTCAAACCAGTTATTTTACAAAAGAAATGTTTGTGGTCCACACTCTTGGGGCAGGAGAGGATAACTTACCCCCTTCTGAACTGTAAATTGCTATTGTAAGTCTTATTGTGCCTTTATTTGATTGGTTAGAGGGCTAGCTTATTTAAAAATTTTAATCTCTGTGCCGGGAACATTTGGTGATCACGCTACTTGAGAAGAATGTTTCTGGGTTGACTATCAACATGTTTTGACCTTTTTTACAGTATTTAGTTAGAACTGCTGCTCTCTGTGCAGCAGCGCCTAGCAATGCTCTGTATAGTTGGCAATATCTCACAGCATAATTCACCCTTGTAATCTCTGTAGATGTTGATCTCTCACAGCGTAAGCTTCTTTTAAAATACCTTCACTGTCTAGACAGATTTTTATAACTACTAGAGCATCTAGTTTGTACATAGCTGAGCATTTGATCTTCAAATTCCTTGTCTTATTGACCTATTCAATATATACATTTTCCTCACTTCTCCCTAATAGATCAGTAGCCATGGGTATGCACTTCCTGACTCTCTCTCTCTCTCTCTCTCTCTCTCTCTCTCTCTCTCTCTCTCTGTGGCCAGTCAGTTGAGATGGGTATTCTGAGGCATTGTAACAATTGCCTCATGTACACTGACAACCCACGTATTCTTAATAAAACAGGTAAAGTATGTGAGCGGTACAAATATACTTTAACACTGGAGGCAAACTCTTTCATACAACCAAAACTAATCCTTTAGAGGCTGTCAGTGATACTTGCACCACACCTGGTTCACATGGTAAAGACACTACTCATAAAACTACTTAAACTGAAGCACTTACAGATAACCTTCCTAAAATATTAAGACCTCCTGCACAGCACGATCAAAAACAGTATACTCAGCTATCACATAAACACTCCTTTAAAACACCACCAGCAGCTACACACAGTAACACTGTATCCATTCCCTTTGCTGCTACGCCCTTAAGGCAAACCAGCATACAGCCAAATTTCCTGGTCATTGGGAATTCTATAGTGAGACACATCAATGTCCCTCTTACCCGACTGAGTAAGAAGGGAGTCATGGTTAGCTGCCTTTCCAGGTCTAGGATCCATCAAGTCATACAGGGACTCATGTCATTGAACCACAGGTACCAGCATGACTCAGTCATAGCCCATGTGGGTGTTAATGACCTGAGATGTACTTCCCTTGATTATATGAAGCAAGGAATCATTGAGATTGAGATTGCTGATTATGTGTCTCAGGCAGGTATGAGCCTAGCATCAAGCAACATGCTACCTTCTCCAAGGATGATGCCACATTACCAACAGAAAATTATGAATTTTAATAATTGGCTTAGATTCTGGTGTCAATCCAAGGAGGTATATTTTAGATGGCATGGGAGGACATGGTTGACAGACCAACTTTTTTGTCATGGATGGTCTACACTTATCTCTTTGAGGCTTTCAGATATTGGCAAAGACTTTTTCCATCAAATAATGCTTTTTTAGGCAATGCCAAACTGACAAACCTATTGACTTAACTGAACCTACAAAGGGATATCTGAAGGTGGTACTGCTCAATGTTAGAAGTCTTAACAAGAAACTCCACTCTCTGCAAGCCTTCCTCTCTGCGGAGAGTGTAGACATCTGTGTAGTAATGTAAACATGGTTTAAAGTAGTAAAGGAGAGAACCCCAACAATGCACGGTTATAATACATTCACACCTTTAGACCAGCTATTGCACAGGAGGGAACTAAAGGTGTAGGAGTCTCAGTCTGTATTACAACCAACCTCACATCCAGACTAGTTAAAGTGTATGACCCACTGAAACTCATATATGCGCAACTCACCATAAACAGGGTCTTGTACCATATCCTTGCAACCTACAGGTCCCCCTCCATGGCCCAGGAAACCCATACTGTCTATCTCAATGTACTAGAGTCCCTTACCATTCATCTCAATATGATATTCATGGGGGGATCTCAACTGCCCCTCTATAGAATAGGAATCCTACATCATTTCTAAGGCACAAAACCAGTGATTCCTAAACTTTGTTAATACCAACATCCTGAAACAGTTGCTCTATTCTCCTACCAGGGGTACAAACATACTTGACCTTGTACTCACAAACATGAGGGGACAATGTTCCTCACCCAATGTAATGTCTTCACATTCCTGATCTGACCATAAGGCAGTATTGCTTTAAAAAATTAAATCTGTGGAGCAAGTGTAATAAAAAACCTTTAGGAACTATTCCAAGGCTAACCTCTCTCTACTAAGTGACACCTTGGCTAAATTCCAAGCACCCCCAAACCTAGTAAACACCATAGTATAGAATGAGTTTTTTGCAAAATCTCTGTACAGCCATATTGATAAATTTATAGAACAAGCCATGCCCACTCTAATTAAGAATAAGACAGACTGAAAAGACAAGCCACCCTGGTGGAATCACAGTATCAATCTGTTATAAAGAAAAAGAAAAAATATCTTAGCATAGGAGGAACAAAGCCATACATACTAAAGTCCCCCTGACCAAGCTAAACCAGCAGGTAAGAGGGTTAATTAATATTTCAAAGGCTACATTTGAAGAAAAATAGCTTCTCAGGCAATGGACAGCCACATAGCTTTCTACAGTTATGTCTGTAACTTCAGAGGAAATACACAACAATATGCAAAACTAATTGTAAATGGTATTACCACTGAACCTGAGGCCATTACCAACTTTTGACTGACAAGTTCTATCTCTGACTAACAAATGATGCCAAAGCCATGGTCTTAAAGTCAGTGGTAAGAAATGCATAATTGTGCCCTTTGGGAGTTCAACCATCCCAGCTAATTACCATGCTGATAATACGCCCCTAAGAGTCGATCCAGTGGTCAGGGGATCTGGGTACACACATAGACAGTAGCCTTACCTTTGACCAGCTCATGGCCACAGTGTTAAGGAAATACTTTTATGTTTTATGTTATGCAACTTATAAGTAATGATATGGCATCTAGGTCCAAAGAGGTCATTATCCCACTATTCTCCACCCTTGTCAGACCAATCATAGAGTGCAATTCTCCCTTTTGGTATGTACCTGGCCAGACATATGCAGCAACTAGAGTGACCTCAGAGGTTCCTTACAAAAGGAATGCAAGGCATAACAAACTTACCTTATGCAGAGCACCTTAAAGCCCTTTCCTTCTACTCAGTCTCCTATAGATTGCTGAGGGGTAAACTATGCCTGAATTACAAGGCATTCACAATCCCCACACTTATGAATCTCTTGCACATTCATAAGTCAAACAGTACCAGAAATACAAGGTCTAAGGACCTGAATTTTGTCTGTCACTTAAATGCTGGAGAGACAGATATGTATCCCAGAAACTGCCCCTTCTATGGAACAGGTTCCCCATCCATGTGAAGTTGGGTTATTCTATTACACACAACCTAGACCAGTGGATGTGGAATAGGAAATTTACACTGGGCCTGTGACCCATGTCATGTAAATGACTTTATGACAGGCCAGATTTTTGTTTGGCCAAAAGAAAGTTTTTTAACACCACCACGCAAGCTACAACTTCAGTAGAAGCAGTGGGGAAACCCAGATACCCGCAGAAGCTTAGGAGAGGCAGCTTGTACACTAACAAAGACCCAACCAATGAGAAGGGATGCCAGATGTTGGCGTTGAGTAGCCTGACTTCAGAGGGAGAAAAACAGAACAAACAGTTTGTTAATGAAGTGGGAGAGGGTATTATGAGATGCTCTATGAAGGAGGTCAGACAAGACACCTTGGATACGGGAGATGTGCAACAAGGAGAAGAGGAAGTTTGCCACATTGTGATGGATACTCAGCGAACAGGGGCCGCCATGAGCCAAAATGTTAATCCATCCACTTCATGCTCAGTGGCTCGGCCTAAGGTTATGCAGATTGATGGAGAGAATGGGCGTTTTTTTTTTTTGCCTCATTACCAGCACCGGTGAAGAAGAAAGGCAAATGGAGACATTCATAATACGAAGGCAGGGAGACCAAGAAACGCAGGCTTTCACAGTGACTGGTGAAAATATTGTGCTTAATTTATCTGAGCATATTTTATCTGATGATGAGATGTATGTGTTAAATAAGGGACTATCATTTGTCCCACGACATGACAGTATTTTTAGTGAATTAATCTTAGATATCATGCTGTTTGACAGAAATGTGATCCTAAGAGAAATGTTTGGGAATGATAACCAACAGGGTTATCTGAGACACCCCAGTACTTTTCTTCTAGTATTCAGTTCCACTATCAAAATGGACACAACAGAAGATTTCATAATTTAAATGCAACACAAAGACAGGCTTTGAAGGATTTGCAGCGTAACACTCAAATAGTCATCAAGTCTGCAGACAAGGGGGGCACAGTGGTGGTCATGAGTAAGAGTTTTTATCATGGCAGGTTGGCTGAGTTACTTTCAGATGCATCTACCTTTTTTTCAAATCTCCCCTGTCAGCATTAATAGCCTCATTAAAGAGGTCAAGGATCAGTTAAAACACATGGAAGCTATAGGCTTGATGGATAAAGAGCTTTTTGACTTTTTATGGATATCACACCCCATAACACCAGTATTTAAAGCCCTACCTAAGGTGCACAAAAACTTGCAAACCCCCCCCCCCCCCGAGGCCTATCATCTCAGGGAGAGGCTGGGCCATGAAAAACATTTTGATATGGTTGGAGTATACATTAAGACTGTGTTTAACATCTTTGGAAGAGGTATTGAAGGACACTGGGCATTTCTTGACTTCATGAGAGACTGTATAACAGCTGGAAGGGGGGGCATACATCATGGTCACACTTGATGTCCAGAGCCTCTTTACCATGATAAGTAATGAGTATGGGATTGATGCTGTTTCACGGTTTTTAACTGAACTGAATATGCTAGGGGGTGATAGGATAAAATTAGTTAAGAATCTTCTGATGTTAGTCCTAGAGTATAATGTCTTTACGTGTGCAGGTGGTTTTTACCGGCAGACATAGTGGGTAGCAATGGGCACCCCCTGTGCCAATACATATGCAAACCTGGTTCTGTCTTACTGGGAGAGACATCATGTAATGGGGGCCCATAACAAATGGAGGGACAAATTACACCTATACAGGGATTTTGTGGATGACATCTTTTTGTTATGGGAGAGGGAAGAAAAAGAGTTAACTGATTTCATCCAATATTTAGAGTCAACCACCACATTCATCAGGTTCTCTACAGTATTTTCCAGGACAGATAGATTTCCTGGATGTTAGGGTAATTCAGGAGGAAGTGGGGGTTCAAGACATCCCTGTATATAAAAGAGTGTTGGAAGAACAGTTTGTTGTCACAGGATAGCATGCATCCAAGGTTCATATTTGACAACATTGTTACTGGACAGCTAGGGAGAGTATCTAGATTATGTATAGAGGACAACAATTCTGAAGAAGTAACACATTTGGAAGATAACTTTATAGCAAGGGGTTATAACAAAAGGAAAGTCCAACAGATTACACGTACAAAGAGAGATGGGGGGTAAAATGTGTCCATGGTTAAAACAGGAGGCAGGGAGGACAGTGGCCAACAGCAATTTGAAACAAAGTAGCAACGTGAGACTTATGTTTATGTATAACAACAACATTCATGGGGTATGCAACATAATTAGACGAAATTGCAAGATTTTGTTATCGGATGAGAAAATTAGAAAGGTGGTGGGAGAGGAACCAAGTTTCAGTTTCAGGAGGAATAAGAATTTGAAAGATTTATTGAGTCAGGAGGGTAGGAAGGACAACAGACAGGTTGAAGTGAGTAAAGGAACCAAATTGTGTGGGTCCTGTAAGGTGTGTAGATATATAAATAAAGATGCCAACTGAATACACCCTGTCACTGGCAAGACATATTACTTCAATGCTAGAGCTAGTTGCAGGACCATGAAGGTGGTTTATCTTGCTACGTGCCAACTATGCAGTTGCTACTATGTAGGAAAAATGAATTGCATGCTTAAAAACAGGATACTCAACCATATATCAGCAGTCAGGGTACAGAATGAACACAATGCCCTATACAGACACATATTAAATCATGAGGGACATTATTTTAAGTTTCAGGTGATCTGGAATGTAGTGAAAGGCATTAGAGGTGGGAATGTGGCGAATGACACTGAGTATGAAGAGGCTAAATGGATAGTGGAACTTGCAGCACACAGGCTTCCAGGTCTCAATGATGTCATTCCATTGAAACCTGCATTGAAAAAAAAGGTGGGTTCAGTACTGAGTCTTGATTGGTTGTCACGCCCTTTAAAAGTATGTTTTAAATTTGAGCATTTTATCTGATGAAGGGCACAGCCCAAAAGCACTAATCTCTGCAGTTTTACTTCATTTTACGCTTGTTTTTATTGTGTTGAATGATTAAATTGTCTCTTCCTAAGTGGTGGTAGCTGCTTTTTTTTCTTTGGACTGTTGGTGTTGAGCAGCATTACCTTCAGTGAGGTACTCTTTGCTTGTTTTTTTTGAATTTGGGTCATTAACCTTGTAATAATCTATGAATTTATGAATATTTAAGAAGCATGGCGGCAAATCTATTGCATCAACCTATTATCAGCAAGCATCAAAACTCCACAATGCCACATCAGTCACAACACACCACAAGGCCAATAACATATGCTGAGGCTGTAAAGAAAAAACTGCCAAATCCTCCTAGAACTCACTAAAATATCCCAGCCTCCAACACACAAGGCGATACCTCATATACTGCAAATCCACATAGATCACTAAAGTGTCAGCAGGAAAGCAGACAGAAGCCATAAAATATATTGTTTACTTTTGCACAGGAAAATGTTTTAGTCATAGGGGATTCAATAGTTAGGCATACAGACTCCACCCCTACCAGACTGGACAAGAACAGGGTGACTGCAAGCTTTTTGTCCAGTGCAAGGATCAGTGATTCACAAGGGTCTTAAGGGCCCTTATACCAGACAAATATGACTATGATCTTGCAGTGGCCCATGTTGGAGTTAATGACCTGAGGTGCTGCACCCTGAGGGGTGTACAGACAGACAGGCATGATTGAATTTACTATGCATGTGTCAAAGACAGGAAAGATACTAGTCTTTTGCAGTATCTTGCCTTCACCAAACATTATATCCTATACCAAGACAAGGTAATTGTTTTTACCAATTGGCAAATTAGCTGATGCCATTTTAAAGGGATCCAGTATGTGTCAGTCTGGGATGAGATGGTACTTAAGTTCCTATTTCATCAAGGATGACTTACACTTCATATTCCAGGTTTTCTCCATACTGGCTAAAGCCTTTTTTGCCCACATGGTACCTTTTTGGGCAGAATAGCCCATTGGGCATTCCTAGATAACAAATGCAAGCTCAAATTCAGCCAGATTCATAGTAGCAGTAGTCAATGCTACAGGTATAAAGAGAAACATGCCTCAACAACTCAAACACACTCATGCCATGTAGTTACTGACGCATGATTTCAATGTAGTGGCAATATTCTTTCTATACCACAGTTTAGCGCATATCATGCCTTCAAATTCTTGGGTAACTGCAGAGGAGTATTTGTATTTGTCAGACATACCATCACCTCATGTCAAATAACCCACAATTCTAATCTGGAGATCCACATCTCCATTAACAAATTCAACTATTTCATTGTTAACCACAGATACCCATCAATGTGCCACAATGATTGAGGAAATAATTTTACGTTAACACCATACCAATACCTTCTTGCTTGGGGACGTCAGTTACTCAAGCATTAACTGGCACACTTTCTTCTCTATAAATGTACTTGCTCAGCATTTCCTAGACTTTGTTGATGCCTATATGACAGAACCAATTATAAAACTACTGCTTCAGCTTGTAGAAGACCCGTCAACAATCCCCTACACAGCTACCAAATTCACCTCTGACTTTTACCAGAATTTAAACACTGACATAGAAAGGTTAGTCTCTCTCCACCCTAAATATAAAAGTAAATTCAAAAACAAACCTCTCTCATTGAACTCATTAATAAACTGCATAACAAAAGAAAGAAAATTATGAAAAGTTGTAAGAAATTCCCATCCCCTTATCTCAGGACCACACTGAAATATGCCAGTAAGGTAGAGTATATTATTCTGGGGATCTGCAAAGGCTGCTACTTGAGCTAGCTATGGTTCTGATTTCTGATTCCTGTGAAATAAGTGCCTGCTTCCACATAATATACCAGACTTAAGTTTCATACCTTTTGCCTGTGTTTAAGCTATTGATAATGTAAAAGCTACGATGTTCCTTCAGATGCAAGCCCTTGTTAAACTGAACTATGATGTACAGCAGATTTGTCTCCTGTGCAGTAGCTGTGGGAGGAGCTTGAGCATACATGTGTCTGTTGAAAAGGAAAACCTTCTTATGTCACACACAACCAAATGCAGCTGTATATGATATGCTCAGAACATATTGCCAGGCTCAATAGAAGATTGTTGGAGAATACTAATATACCAAGCAAACCAGAATACTGTTCTGGCAGCTCAGTGAAGTGTTAGCACAGTTATCAAAAATGAAAAACAAAATACACCTTAACAGTCAAATCCAGACTTACCTATGAACCTATATGGGAAACAGAACATTTACCCCGGGGATCACTGCAGTGGGTCTGCTGGACAGAGGCACAGGGAACTAATGGCTCTGCTGGACAGAGGCACAGGGAACTAATCTAAGGGGCGGCGAAAGCCAACACATTCTGGCTAGGATTATAGATGTCCTCGGGCAAATAGCCTAGTACTTACCTATGAACCTACTTACCTATATGCAGTGCACAAAAATTACTTTTTCTTTTTATAGCAATTTATAATGCCCAGCACATTGTTCTGCTTGACAGGGATCAAAATGATAATGCGTTCCCAAATGATGCAAGTTTATATCCTTTTGCATATCACATGGTCATATATATGCATATTTCATAACAATCCATGAATCATATTATTATGGCTTTGCATAACATACTATTTATATAAAGCATATTAGGGACACATGCATCAGGTGGTGCCATGCCACTGTGCATGTGCAGGGTACTCTTACGTGTACCATGCTACTCACACATGTAGTAAAGCAAGCTCTTGTCCACTATCAAGCTGAACTGCTGCAGTCACTTGTGCTTTTCATGAAAAGTCATGTAGATATGTCTGGTTCTGCCAAACAGAGGAGAGGTCCTGCCTGGTAATGTGAAGGAAACTAACATCTTCCTATACTGTCTGTTTCCCTCTCTCTCTCTCTCTCTCTATATATATATATATATATATATATATATATATATATACACACACACACATATATATTAATACATTTGTAATGTGTAACTTATGGAAGATGTGTATGATAGACATACGCAACAATGTTTTTATCTTAAATAGAGTGAAGGGAATAACCATAGGTCAGCATCATGTAACTGCAGTATATAATGCTTAGAGCATGATAGATCTGTGTAGCACATGGCCAGGGAAGGTTCATCATATGCTGTCCTTACAACACTGACAGAAGTCGCAGTCAATGAATAGGAGGGGTCAGTGCTTCCATAGTTAAGACTGATGACATTCCTACTGTCTCCTGAGAGCATCATCCTACACCTTTAACATTGTACTGAGAGTATCTTTACCTTACAGCATGTGAGGTGTGTGACATTATCCAGAGGTACTGCTGCAGGAGGTAGCAAAGACTTATAGCACAGCAGGGAGAGTATGACTTGCTGATGATTTACACAATTACATGTTATTGTAAGTCACACTTATGCTGCCATTCTCACTGTGTCACCCCTGTGCAGGCTGTGAGTGACAGCTGAGACCCTGGCACCTCCACAACAGTCTGCCTCTGTCAAAAGGTCAGGCTGGAGGTTCAATGATGAGGCTGAGACCACCTCACTGGATAGAAGCAAATACCCCTCTCAAGCAGGGAGCTATAGCCGAACATGTACAGGAAGCCCCACACAGCAGGTTTCGGCAATTGGTTTAGTGACATCAGTGGTGGCACAGATGCAGCTGGAGCAGTTGGTGGAGTCTGTGACTGTCACCTTGTAGACATATTGATACATATCAACAGCCTCCTGGAGTAGATAGCAGATTTGCTCACCAGGCTGGTCCAACAATCAGACCAAAAGAAGCTGATCAGGTCCATGACATTGCCAACCCAGACCATCAGTTGATGATTTTGAGTAGGCTGTCCATGGCTTAGACTGGCAAGCAGCCATGCAACCAGCACTCAACCCTATCCCCTGTCAGGCATCACCCCCTTCCTATTCTGTTATATCACATACCCTGTGCATGTTCCAACCCTTCAGATCACCATTTGTCCACACTGTATACATATATTTCATCCATTGTTAACCCAACCTCAAGTGCGCACAATCAGCTCTGTTTGTCTATAGTGTGAAATGTCTGTGTGCCCCTCCCTGCATTCTCTCCAACCCCTCTCTCTTCTTACACTGTTTGCACTTTTCCTGCCTCCCATACCTCTTGCCCTTTCTCTGATTATATGAAAAAGGAGGCTATATCCACTTAGAAATTATTCTACCTTCCTACCCCTCCAACTAGCAATCTCTGCTATATGTTTTCCTTCTATATTTCCCTCTTCTTGCTGTCTGCCCCTTGTTACTGTCTTATAACCCCACCCCTTTTCCACTTCATGTCATTGCTGTTGTGGGTGGCCCTCTCACCATTACAAAACGTACATTTGGGCTAGTTCTTCACAGTGCACTGCCTATTCTGCACAGCATGATACAACTTGCACTGTGCAACAATACAGAACCTATATGTAGCAGTACACATTGCTTTGTCATACTAACATGAGATCTGCACAGCTTAGTGGAGGGATGTGGCAGCAGCACTGTCTGGTATATCACAAGTTAGCAGCAAAGATTGCTGAGCAGTGCACTCTCTGTCACTGTTAAATCTTTATTTATTTATTCATTTATTAATTTTTACACAAAAAACGCTTTCCCTTTTAAAACTGGTTTTACTGTCACATATTCATTCAATCCGGGAAAAGCATTTGCATTTAGTCTAAGTTGCCATTTTAATTCTTTGTTCAACAAACTGTCTTCCAGTCAACCCCCCCCCCCCCCCCCAGGATTCTTTATAATCACTTCCAAAATACGAAACTGTGTAAATGAAGACAACATGTATATAAACATATTCCTTCAGAAAAGGTGTATATGTTTTTAAGGGTTAAGTAAATGAAGTACACATTTATTCAATAATAGGCAATTAATTAAATGGTATAAAAGGAAGTGGAATGTTTAAGTATTTTATCTGATGAAGTCTTTGGTACTGAAATGGAAGCGCTCATCTGTTGTGTTTTTATTGTTTTAATAAACCTTTTGGCATTGGACTGTGGGCTTGACTGCTAGATTTATTTATTATCTGAATAGTGGAAAGTAGTTAGAATTTGAATACTCATTCTTTGAAACTATTATGTAATTTCTACATAGAAATGCTTATAAATACTAATTAATTATTTAAAAAAACAAGTCACTTAACAAAAGGAATACTGTATGTTTCTCCATTAGACTCACAAGTGTATGCTGATTTGAATTAAAACAATTCATTTTCAACAAAAAAAGCCAAGCACACCTATCTGCCATCTTGAAGTTTCTGGTTTCACTCATTGCTAAATCTAGCTCATCCTGATAAGGTATGAAACTCAGAAGTGATGAAATGGATAGATGGAGACTGTTGCAGGCTGCTGTGTTTAACAACATTAGAGTGAATAATAGTAGTCTTACTGACAGTTGTGACTATGTAAGGTGCTTTTCTCAAGCTATCTGAAAAGGTGGCTACAGCACAAATAAAAAAAACTAATGAAAGAACAAAACGGGGAGTCCAAAGGAGTACACCAGCAACGTCAATGAAGTAAAAAATGAACGCAGTTTTATTTTTTATGAAAAAGCGTTTTCGCCACAGACAAAAATGCAGCTTCTTCATATAAAAGCCAAACCATACTCCACAGATTTAAATATAACAAGCAGGAAGTAGTAAATTTACGTCACTACAACGCTGATAAAACCTATCATCATATTACTAATCACAACCCTCCACAAATACACACAAAACTAAAAACAATTATAAGGAACCACTAAGGACATAATAAAAATCACACAAAACATATGAATATAAATAATCTCTAAATTAAACAAATATACTGAAAATTATTAGTATAATAAATATAATAAGGTTAAAAACCTTTATCTCAAATAACTACGCATTTTTAAAACTGCATTAATATTACAGTTTTCATTGAGACACGGAGCTTTGAAGGCATCCAAAGAAAGTTGCCATTCAAGCTCACGGGTCTCTAACATCAGAGACAGCGGCCCACCCCTTATGCCTCCTTGTATGTGGTCAATACCCATAAAACAAAAAACATGTCCTGGATTTTTATCCACATGCTTAGCCAAAGCGTTGTCACCTTTATTTTTCTTTATGGCATACGTATGTTGATAAATACGCTCTCTCAGTTTGCGATCTGTCTTTCCAATATAGAAAGCAGGAGAGCAAACACAAAAGGCAGCGTAAACCACAGAACAAGTTTGACAATTAATCTTATGGTGAATTTGGAATTTCCTATTCCCAATAAGGAAAGAGTTACCAGGTCTGATGAACTTACAGTAATTACAAGAGCCACACTTAAATGTCCCTTTTTGTCTGCAGAAAGAGAAATTGGGCCCTTTTCTTTGTAACAATTCCTTAAGGTTACTGCCCCTTTTAAATACCACCAAAGGGGACGGTCCCAATTTTTCCAACAGATCAGCCGAACTGGAAATGAAATGCCAGTTCTTTTTAATGATTGACAAGATGGCCATAGCATTCACATTAAATGTAATAATAAAGCTAAGATTAAACTGTTTAACATCATGGATGTAATTCGGGTTATGAGCTACTGTTAAAGGAAGATTATCCTCAGAGGGGAGTGCATCTTGAGTTTCAACCCTTGGAAGGTAGATCTGGTCAAGGAGAGGCTTAAAATAGCCTTCAGACCTTTTCAAATTAACTTCATTAAATAATTCATCAATCAATTGAGCAGGGTACTCACGATTAAAAAACATATCCTTCAAAAGTAAACATTCGTTAAGAAAATCAGGCAAGGTACTACACATTCTTACAGCACAAACAAACTGCCCTTTCACTATAGCCCTCTTCTGTCTGAAAGGGTGTGAGCTGGAAAAATGCAAGAATGAATTGCAGTAGGTCGGCTTTCTATAAATTGAAGATGTTAATACATTAAGCTCCTTGACCAGCTTGACATCCAGGTAATCTATCTCTGATGTAGAGAAATTGAAAATAAACTTTAAGAAAGTGGTTGTTTGGTTGATGGCATTAACAAAGACATCCGCACTACTAATCTCACCCTTGAAAAGGATAAAGATATCATCCAAGAATCTGGTGTAAAAAGTAATATACTTCGACAACTCAGGATTACAAAAAAGGAAGTGTTTCTCCCAATAAGCGACAAAGAGATTCGCTACACTAGCGCCACAGGGGGAGCCCATGGCCACCCCCTGATTTTGCAAGTAAATCTCCTTGTCAAAAATGAAAATAATTAGATGTAAGGACAATCTCCAACAACTCGGTGACCAGATTAATTTCTAAATTTGGTGCACCCAGTTCAGACAACAAGGCCCCAATCCATTCCACCGCTTCTAAGTGTGGAATGGAGGTGTACAGGTCGACAACATCAATAGTTAAAAAATTATTGCGACCATCAAAAGGGATTTTATTAATGTTGCTCAAGAATGTCCATGAGTCTTTACAGATTCTTGGAATCAATCTAATATATTTTGACAAAATACTATCTATAAACCTTGAGCACGGATGGGTCATCGATGAACGACCATCGACCAAGGCTCTCATGGGAGGGTTAGAGGCATCCTTATGGATCTTAGGGATGCCAAACATAACAGGAATTTTTGCTGGAAAGATGTCAATGAAGTTATACATATCAATATCGATCTTTGCTGCCAAGTATAAATCCCTGTAATACCCTCTAATTCGACCATGAGTAACATTAACCTCATTTAAAGAGGCCTCACCATAAGCTGAGCTGTTTAAAATAAGGAGCATCCTTTCCTTGTAATCAAGCTCATCAAAAATCACTAAACCCCCACCTTTATCTGGTTTAATAACACGAATTGGCAATTCACTCAAGTGGCGGAGCCCTGCTGCTTGCTCCTTAGTGATGGTAAACTTAGAAAAATCAACCTTACCCTGTGTTGATGAAAACAAGTGCCTAATGTCAACCTCACACATAGTTTCAAATAATTGTAAATTGCCATGCAAAGGTGGGTTAAATAAACTAGGCATTTTAAGCCCCAACAACGCATTAGTGACATGGTCACTAAAAAACAGCTTAAGGTTCAGCTTACGAGTGAAAATTTTTAAATCAATGATAGCCTTAGCCAAATTGCCAGTAGAAGATGGAACAAAAGTGTAGCCAAACGCTAGTAAGTCCACCAGTTCAGGTTCAATGTCAACCGTGGAAAAGTTATAGATCTTAAAGTCACCTTTTTGGTTAGTGATGATCCTAGGACCGTCAAGGACCGGGCAAACAGTAGGCATTGGGACAGAAGTTAATTGAGTCTGTTCATCTTCTTGGCCGAATTTGTCTTGTTGCTCCGTGTCCCTAAAAAAAACCCTCCGTTGTTGTGGGGGTAACTACCCTTTTTGGCCTGACCATTCTTCCAATTTTGGTTGACCATACCTTTGTTTTTCTTCCTCACCACTGGGTTGAAACCACCGCCCGATTCTACCAGAGAATCAGGCCCAAGTTCATCTCCTCCACAATCACCAGAAGGACCCGAATCATTAACAATAGATTGCCCGTGATCCAAAACTCTAATCTCCAAATTAGGGTAAGCTTTCTTCTGTTGGTAGGCAAGCCTGTCTCTGATAAGCTTTTTATTTTTGTTAGTCCTTAATTTCTCCAACAACGCATCTATACTAACAAAAATACGATTATAATCGTATTTAAACTGTAAAAAATCAGTATCAACTTTAATTGCTAAGTCGAGAACATTAATTTCTTCAATAAGGTTACGAATGTGTAAAGAATAATGTTTTATAATAAGCTGTAAAAGTTGTGCCCCCTGTTCCTGGAACAAGTTTTTAAGGACTGTATAAAAAGGTAGGTCATACAAAAGTCCCGAAGGTGAAAAACAGTTCCTTAGAACTTTAGGAATTAAATGCTCGTCTAAACATTGCTGAAAATAGGCAGACTCCAATTGGAGCTTTTTTAATTTAAGCAACTTTGCATCAAGGACTTTTAATCTATCAGCCAAATTGTCTGCCTGAGCACCATTATTGTTAGACTCAGTTACAATACCTTCATTACTAGGCAAGAAAGAGAAAGCACCTGTATTGCCCATCCATTCGGACAAGGAAAAGGAAGCATTACGGCCTGCAGGAGCGTTGGGTAATCCACAAACCAAAGCTGGTTGAATCGCCGGTCTAGAAGACCCATGAGCGCCGCTGAAAACTACGCCCCCATCATCGGAACGCTGCCCTACCAAGGAACGGACTCCATTTACAAAGTCACCAGAGTTCTGCGTCTGCTGTGGGCACGAAGTGAAAGGTTGAGGAAGTCCATTGGAAGTAGCCGAATGAACCAATTGGCCTGCCGGTATAAACGACTTACCAGTACCTTGTCCCAAAGTAGAACAAACGTTACGGACAGGTTGTGTATAGCAAATCAAACCTTGCTGCATGCAGTCAATACGAGCATTAAGTTGCTCGACCTTTTGCGTGAGAGTCAGTAGCAAAGAAGACACATCGATGCCTTGATTTTGGACCTCATTAGGAACTGTTCCAAAGATATTAGGGCTGGCAGGACTCACTGGGCTACCCGTAGCCATAAGAAACGAAAACCACAGCACAAATAAAGAAAACTAATGAAAGAACAAAACGGGGAGTCCAAAGGAGTACACCAGCAACGTCAATGAAGTAAAAAATGAACACAGTTTTATTTTTTACGAAAAAGCGTTTTCGCCACAGACAAAAATGCAGCTTCTTCATATAAAAGCCAAACCATACTCCACAGATTTAAATACAACAAACAGGAAGTAGTAAATTTACGTCACTACAACGCTGATAAAACCTATCATCATATTACTAATCACAACCCTCCACAAATACACACAAAACTAAAAACAATTATAAGGAACCACTAAGGACATAATAAAAATCACACAAAACATATGAATATAAATAATCTCTAAATTAAACAAATATACTGAAAATTATTAGTATAATAAATATAATAAGGTTAAAAACCTTTATCTCAAATAACTACGCATTTTTAAAACTGCATTAATATTACAGTTTTCATTGAGACCCGGAGCTTTGAAGGCATCCAAAGAAAGTTGCCATTCAAGCTCACGGGTCTCTAACATCAGAGACAGCGGCCCATCCCTAATGCCTCCTTGTATGTGGTCAATACCCATAAAACAAAAAGCATGTCCTGGATTTTTATCCACATGCTTAGCCAAAGCGTTGTCACCTTTATTTTTCTTTATGGCATACGTATGTTCATCAGACCTGGTAACTCTTTCCTTATTGGGAATAGGAAATTCCAAATTCACCATAAGATTAATTGTCAAACTTGTTCTGTGGTTTACACTGCCTTTTGTGTTTGCTGTCCTGCTTTCTATATTGGAAAGATGGATCGCAAACTGAGAGAGCGTATTTATCAACATACGTATGCCATAAAGAAAAATAAAGGTGACAACGCTTTGGCTAAGCATGTGGATAAAAATCCAGGACATGCTTTTTGTTTTATGGGTATTGACCACATACAAGGAGGCATTAGGGGTGGGCCGCTGTCTCTGATGTTAGAGACCCGTGAGCTTGAATGGCAACTTTCTTTGGATGCCTTCAAAGCTCCGGGTCTCAATGAAAACTGTAATATTAATGCAGTTTTAAAAATGCGTAGTTATTTGAGATAAAGGTTTTTAACCTTATTATATTTATTATACTAATAATTTTCAGTATATTTGTTTAATTTAGAGATTATTTATATTCATATGTTTTGTGTGATTTTTATTATGTCCTTAGTGGTTCCTTATAATTGTTTTTAGTTTTGTGTGTATTTGTGGAGGGTTGTGATTAGTAATATGATGATAGGTTTTATCAGCGTTGTAGTGACGTAAATTTACTACTTCCTGTTTGTTGTATTTAAATCTGTGGAGTATGGTTTGGCTTTTATCTGAAGAAGCTGCATTTTTGTCTGTGGCGAAAACGCTTTTTCGTAAAAAATAAAACTGCGTTCATTTTTTACTTCATTGACGTTGCTGGTGTACTCCTTTGGACTCCCCGTTTTGTTCTTTCATTTGAAAAGGTGGCTAGGTATTGTCAGACTAGAAGGAATATTACCCACTATTCTTGTAATCCTCCTCATCACCTTCTTTCATTACTAATTCTCTCTCTCTTGGTTTAATTTCTCCAAGTCATTTGGGTTTTTAATACCGTGACAGGAATGGATCTCATGCCTAAGTCGGGGTATGATTAAAGTTCATTAATTAATACTGTTTCAGTCTTTGATGTTAGCTAAAAGTGCTCATCACAGTACCCCCAATGTTTCCAAAACTGACTCATTATGCAATTCATACGGAGTTACACATACTGGTAACATATCTAAACATGACTGTAAATTCTATTAATGACACCCATTGCTCCTATTACTATTGCAACTGCCTGAGTATCTTTATTCTACATTGTTCTCATTTGCTTGCAAATCCTGATATTTTATGACTTGCCTCTCTGTACATGAGACACTGTAATCACTTTGTGTAGCAGTTTCAATGATCAATGCTACTTTTGTCTTTTTTTCATGAGCTACTGTATCTGGTTTTCTAGCATCTATTTTTTGAACTGTTGGTAATGGGTGATCTCATGTGATGTACACTTCATCATTCTGTATAATGTTTGTGGTTAATGTTTCCAATGCTTGATAGCTACTTCTGTGTTATGGTGTTTGCACAATCCCCAAGCCTGCATAGTCTTGCCATATTATTATACCTTTCAGTGTATATGCCCTGTGACATGACTGTATCACACCCAGCAATAAGCCATTAAGGAATTTCCTTTTGCAATAAATACACCCTTTCTACACTACTATATGTGAAAAAATTTACACTGGCTTTATTTATCGGAAGAAATTGTGTATTTTCTTTGCAGTGAATTCAAGAACCCATGTCTTTGACTTTATTCACTTTGTTTTTCATACTGCTTGTCTGTAGCACTTGTTCCACATCTTTTTGTCCGACATGGAACATGCTTTCCCTTCCAGCTCTTCCTTAGTGTCCCAGTAACAGCAATAATCTATCTTATCACACTACCTAGTATGCAATGACCATTTCATAATATTCCCAAGCACTATAAAGTATAGCCATAGTAACTTGCACAAACCAAGTTATATGCCTGCACAGGGCCTATGATTCATAGGCTTCAGAAGTGAAGTCTGAAGGTCAACCATGAACTGGAATTTGAAAGAAGAAAATGTATCCAGAACAAACCAAAGTTGCCCAGTAAAAATATAATAAAAAAGCCACGATAAACCAGGCATCCACCAGAGATGCTGTTCTTAAAATTTTATTACAAAAGCAAATGATAAGTATTCACACATAGTATGCTTCATCAGATCCACAAACTTAAAATGAAACAAAACCATTAAATAGTAAAAACACACAGTAGGCAGCCAGTTATCAAAACCATTCTATCACTGATGTATACTGCTTCTCTTAAGGATGGGTTTTACTGGAATTTCAAGGTTGGAGAAAAAAACAGATTTCAACTTTGTTCCAAACACTATTGTTTATAGCATATGGTGAGGAACCTAAAATTTCATTAAAGCAGTTACTTATAAATAAACTGCCTTACTGCTTGGAATTGACTGGTGCACTCCATCCCTGGCATTTCATTAGTGCTATGATGAACTGCCCTTTATTGATATACAGAGCAACTTAGAATGTGCTGAGCAAGAAACGTCTGAACAGGCCTAACAGTCATTAGACTTTTAGTGCCACGAGTCTGTTACACTGAATAGGGATACAAATTATGTGAGAAATTCTGTTTTAATTTTCTTTGTTTATTTCAAATGACTTATTATACACAATTATATTACCAAGCAACAATTAAGAACAAACATAAAGTTCACAGATACAGGCACTTTGCTGCATACACAAAAGTCCAAACCCAGCTGTAGTATAGTATACCTAGTGCAGGCAGTAACTGTGAATTAAAACTTCATTAATAAAAATAAAAATTGCTGCAATCTCTGTGCACTTTGCTATGAAATACACTGTCAGATCTTCAGTGTTAATGTCTCCAATATGAATGGATCTGATTAAACAACACTAACCTAAAGATAATTAATAATTATGCTGTTTATAGATTTTGCAAAGAACACTTGTAACACAACTTTGATTATATAGTATAAAACCTTCTGTACTTCAGTGGTTTATTAGCTACCTGCAGGAAGACCCAAGAAGAGCAGGAAAACTGTGGTCAGTGACAGATAACACTCCGGATTCGAGCTGCCAAAAAATAGTGATATATTCCAAGTCCAAAAGATTGTTAGCCACAAATAGCAAGTCCAAAACCAAAAAGTCAATGCATAGAAGTCAAAATTGCTTTAATAGTCAACAGCCAATGTAAACAAACGAGCGCTTTCGCCTGGTGTATCCCAGGCTTTATCAAGTTACAATATGTTGTGTGGCCGTCCCCTTTATTTATACCCTGGGATAGGCCAACCAATTAATTAATTAACCATTTAAAGCGTCATTAAACAATAAAAAAATAAAAAAAGACCATTTTAAAATACCTATGCCCACAAAATAATAAAAAATGTATAAAATATGTAAAATACAATCAGTAACATAACTAGTACACGTTGTGTACTAAATGAAAAAGCAAATAGTGACTACATACATTGAACAAGAATACATATGCTTAATCGTTTTCATAAAAACCTTTCATATATAAATCCTATGTATACATTAAAAAACTCTAAAAACCAAAGTGTTGGTTAACCACTATCAACCTATCTATCTATGTAACAATACTTTTTCAAAAATATGTTATAATAAAAACAAAACCAGTTGAATCCAAAATACCTGCTTAAACAATTATAGCATACATAATTTTAACATAAAAATTTATTGGACACCCCTTGTACCAGCACATCTACCTAGAGGCATAAGGAACACTGGGTACTACATTACTTTTAACCAGAGCTCCAAAAAAATATGATGACAAAAGTGTCAAATGATGGAATAAAGTACCTATACCCTTATAGTTGATTATTTCTCATTTTAAGTATACTTTTGAGACTAACACTATCATTTAGACCAGGAAATCTGGTAGCATCCAACTGCAGTTGCCACATCAATTCACGATGCTCCAGAAAATTCTCCCAGTCTCCTCCTCTGGGATCAGGACTGACCCTTTCGAGAATAAAGAATTTGATCACCATGTTACTACATTTTAAAGAGTGCCTAAAAAAGGCATTACTCTCTTTTTTCTTTTCAATATCATATGTGTGTTCATAAATTCTTTTTCTAATAGTCCTGGTTGTTTTTCCCACATAAAATGCGGAACACACAGCACATAACCCCAGGTATACCACCCCGAATGAATTACAATTAAAATGTTCCCGTGCTCTCAGCACACGGTTTTTTGTTTGTGTCGATTACTTCTTACCTGCAGGAAGAACCGTCCAGGTAGAAATTAATACAAATTGCTCCCATACTATTCCAGCCTCCTCTGATGTTCCACTACAGTGTGTGTTGGGACCCCTCCTATGTTTACTGTTTATTACCTCTGTATCTTTCTGTACCACCCATTTGCACAAATTAATGTATGCATATGATATAGTCATCGGGGCTCTGTAGGCATTAGGAACATAGGAACAATACTAGGCAAGTGATCATGGGTAATATAAAATGGCTATTCATATACACCTTTATGTTCATGCCTTCCTTTTCAAGCACTTAATGGTGCTTACATCCCAGTTATTTATACATATCGAATCATCAAGACTAGCCTTAAAGGTAGTCAAAGTAATACTTTGTATGACCTGTAGTGATAATTTATTACATAAGCTAGAAATGTGTTAAGAGTTAAGAACCTCTCTCTCTCTAGTGAGTTTTTTTTTTGTTTGTTGATATAAATCTAGGTCCCTAGTGTGGGTGTATGTAGGACCACTGGTTTTGAAAAGAAAAGTGTGGGGGGGGGGGGTGTGTCAAATAGGATCAGGTCTTAGATGGCTTGAAAAGTGAGGCACAGGTCACACTGGAGCAGTTTATAGGCTGCTGAGTATAAGGAGAGTTTTGTTAATCTATCAAGACAGTTGAAGGATTTAAGGCCTTTAATTTTCTTGGTAAGTTATATTTGGGGGCCCTTCTAGTTGAGCAATATGTTTGTGATTTGTACACACCAAACTAGGCATTTATTCAATGACAGGTCTGATAAGGGAAAAGTACAGTGACAGGATGATTTATTTGGCTTTTGAAGATATTCACTTGGAAATGAATTAGGTGAGATAGAAGGATTTCCTGACAAGGCAGAAGCATGATGATTGAATGCCAGAAAATAATAGGATCATAGGCTCACAGGATCAAAAGAAGTTACTAGGCTACTGGCTCTGAGGCCCTTACAAGCCTAGCCAAGAATTTAGCCTATGTTCTGACAAGTCAGCACTCGATCCCCTTGTCCAACAGGGACACAGGTGGAATCCCAGGGTTGTATTTTCTGTTTCCCATCCAGTTACCCAGTTTACGTTTAAAAGGGGCTAATGAGGTACTCTGCTTAATGTGGCAAGGGAGACTATTCCACAGAAGTGGGGGAGTCTCTGGGGCATGAATCTGTCCTGCCAACAAGTCCTGTTGATGTCACAGAACAGGTTGAGGTTATGCATGTGGGTTACTCTAGCGGAGCTTGACTTGTGGATATGCAGCAGTCCCATCAAGGTGGGGTCTGAGATTGCTTTATATTCCAGATAGAGGTCACCTCTGAGTAGTCTGTATGAGACTGAATAGAGGGACAGAGCTTTTAGCCTATCTGTGTAGGGTAGATGTTTGAGACCCTGGATTCTCCTAGTGAGGAACCTCTGTGATCTCTCCAGCTGCTGCATGTGCTTTGTGAGGTACATGCTGAAAGGGGCATTGTACTCAGTAAGGGTCTTATAAGGGAAGAATACAGGGATGGTATGACCATCTTGTCCCTGGATGAGATACCCTTACTATTAAGGTGGGCCATGTAGAAAGCTTTCTATACAATGGAGGCAATATGGTGGTCAAAAGTCAGTTTGCTATCAACCTATGTGTACAAGTCCCTCATGACAGATTGCATGCTTAGGACCTTGTTATTAATGTGATAATTTGTGGGGACATCACTCTTCCCAAAGGGGATGATGGTGCATTTTTTGGCATTCAGTTTGAAGTCATGTTTCTGGCACCAGTCATTTGTCTGGGTGAGACCCTCTTGGAGGATGTCCACATCACCAGGGGAATTAATGACAACACTCAGCTTGCAGTCATCTGCAAACTTGGCAAGCCATAACCCACTGGTTTTGGCCTGCATCTCAGTAAAGTATATCCCAAACAATTGAGACCCCAGAGACTGATCCTTGGGGTACACCACTCATTATGGGTCTACTGCTTAAGGTGACTTCCCCTATTTTGACTAGGTGGGTTCTATCAGTGAGCCAGTTTGCTACCCATCTGTTAGCATATGGATTTATGCCTAGTTGAGAGAGTTTATCTATTCTAGCCGAGTGAGGAATAATATAGAATGCTTTGGCCAGGTCAAGGTAGGCAGTGTGCACTGTCTTACCCTCATCCATGGTTTTGGTGACTGTCTCAAAAAATTCGACCAAATTTAACAGGCATGATCTCCCCTTGATGAAACCAAACTGTGTGGGATTGAGTGTTTGGAGGTTGACAATTTCCTTGTTAATGAGGTCCATGATAATCCATTCCATGGCCTTGCAGATCAGGCTAGTTAGGCTGATGGGTCTATAATTTCTTGGATTGGTGGACACTCCAACTTTGTACAAAGGGATGCCAATGGCTTCCCTCCACTTATCTAGGATGAAGCCGACACTCAGGCTTTGGTTGAATAGGGTGCCTAATGGTGCTGCAAGTTCCTGCATGAGTTCATGTAGGATGCAGCTTGGGAATGTCCTGATTTACTGATGGGGAACAGAGGGGTAAAGTTTTCACTGAACATGGTTCGGTCAGCAGGTAGGCTATATCTACAGCATTTTGTATGTGTTGTCCTTGACCACCAGTTCTGAACAGATGTGAGTGCTTCCTTTGAGGTTGCAGATATATGTGAAGAAGGCCTTATGGCTGTGTTTAGTAGATGTGGCCAATTTGGACTCGAAACTTACTTTGGAGCATTTAACTAGTGCTCTTATTTGCTTGTTCAGGCTGAGGACAGATTGCTTCCAATTAGGCACCTGCTCCTTCTTGGTCCTGGACAGCAATTTTTTTCTTTTTATTATAGAGTTCATTTATTTCAGATGTCCACCAGACAGGTTTGCTCTTCCTTGAGGAGAAGGATTTTGTCCTGTCAGGTATTCCTAATTCCATGTAGCTATATAAATGCTCAAATAGTACTTTGGTGTAGGTTTGGACATATGTGCCAGTTCCTATGGAGGGGGAGGGAGCTGTGAAGCTATTTATACCTTCTCTGAGGAGGTTGTAATCAGCTTTGGGGAAGTTTTTTTGTTTGACCCTAACTGGGGGAGGGGGTTGGGGGAGATGGTGACTTTGAAAGTGACCGCTTTGTGGTTGGATCTTACCAGGGAGGATAACACGGTAGGGATGCTGCAGTGGTTACTCATGTTGGTTAATACCAAGTCCAATATATTATCACCTCTTGTGGGGGCATTGACCAACTGGTCCAAGGCATTTGCATTGATGAAATCAAGGAATCTCTGCACATTTGTGTTTTGGCATGAGTAATTCTTCCAATCTTTGGCTGGATAGTTAAAGTTGCCCAGGATCAGGGTAAAGGGATGAATCTTGATAGATTCAAAGAGGTCCAGATAGGTGGAGTGGGCATCTTGAGTCAAAGCTGGAGGCCTTTAGCTACCTATGATTTGAATGGGGGTCTTGTCAATGGTTAATTGCACCTGGAGTGTCTCCTGTGAGACATACTGTTTGACCAGCCTGGTGGTGTGTACGTCTTTAATATATATATTGCAACTCCTCCTTCTTTTGCTTTGCTGCCCACGGTTTGGGGTCCTAATGTATGACAGGATGAGTAAGTTTGTATGGCTGGGGTGCTTTCTGCAGGTTTGAACCAGATTTCTGCGACTGCACAAATGTCAGCATCTTCCAGGATTAAGAATGCTCACAATGACTGCAGTTTTATGTTTAGACTCCTAGCATTTAACAGCATGGCCTCTAATTTACATTTTGATGAAATTTTCATGTTAGTAGTTTTGACCTCATGGCACTGCCTGAAAAAGGCACTATGAAGGAGGCAAGAGCCTTTGCCAGAATCCTAAAGCCCAAGGGAGACAGATGCAGACCATCTCTGGCAAAGCATCATGGTCTGTCGATCATGTCTTCGCAGGCTGTCAGTTACTGGATCCCCTTGGTATGACACCAGAAACTAAGCCAATTGTTAAAGTCAATAATTTTCTGTTTGTATTGAGACATCATTCTGGGTGATGGTAGAATGCTGCTTAAGGCTTGGAACATACCTGCCTGGGACACATATTCACCAAGCTCCATCATGTCTCTCTTTATATATTCCAGAGAGGTACATCTCAAGTCGTTCATGCCAACATGGAGTATGACAGAGTCATACAGTACCTGTTGTTGACAGACTTGAGTGCATGGGGGATATGGTGGATTCTGACACCTGACAAACAACTAACCGTGACTTTCTCCTTAGCCAACCTAGTGAAGGGCACATCTGTGTGTCTCACAATGGAGTCTTCTATGACTAATACATTGGGCTTATACACATAAGCACCCATGTCTCTTATTTTCCCACCCACAACATCAAGCAAAACCTATACTTTTCATGCCTCATTCCACAATTTGTGTTAATCATTCGATGGTCCTATATTATATACAGCACATTTTTCCTTAAATATCTTCTTAAGTCTTCTTTAACAACTTCTTTTCAGTTAATTTCTCTTTCACTTTGAAAGTTCTTTTGTGTAACTACATATTCATTCTATGGAAAGCACCTTTTCTTTACATCAAAAATTGTTTTAAATTTCTCAGCCAGCATATGTCTCAATAATTATTTCACAAAGTTTCTAAATGTAGCAGTGCTCTAACACCTTGTATGCAGAACCACAGGAGGTCCACAACACCATCCCGAATGTCATACCCATTTACAGCTTTGTTTTTATAACTTGGCAATCTTATTTTAGACGCTTATTTTGTCCGTGTTTCACCACTGGCTTGTCATTTCTTACTGCAGTGGCATATTAACTCAGGCAGACCTATTACTATTCCACCCATCTCTCCATCTGGTTTCCAAGCATTTTTGCTTTCAATATCCATACAAACAACTATATGTGAACGGCACCAAAAATATTCAAAGAGAAATACAGGCAAAGGAATCCAGATATGGAAAACTTTACAATACAAAAAATAAGAAGACAAAGAGGAAAAGCAGAAAAGGAGATTAGTAATGGAGAAGCTAAAGAAATAGAAACTGAGGTTATGGAGTACCCATGAAGTGAAGGATTCAGTGTAGAAAATCTAATTTAGAAAGCACTACAACAGGATAGAGCAATGGATATCCAAATTAAGGGGAAACTAGTGAAATGGGAAACAATTGGTCAGGTGCCATATAAACATATTTTGGAGCCTTCCATAGGAAACTAGTATAAATGTCACTTGAAGCTGGACAGCAAGGGAAAGAACAGGAACTGTGGAAACTGATGCAGTCAATGTTGAGAAGTGATAGGCCAGTAAGTTTTCATATGACAGAGCAACGGATGGTACAGGATGAAACTGAAGAGAATGTGTCAAAGGAAGATGCTACAGAACTTTCTATAGAATGCCCACAAGAAATAGGTTCATAGGTAGGTACTAGGCTATCTGCCCGAGGGCATTTATAAGCCTAGCCAGAGTGTGTCAGCTTTTGCCACCCCATTGATTAATTAACTGAGCCTCTGTCAAGAACAGCCAATGAAGTGATCCCAGGGGTGTATTTTCTGTTACCCATCCACTCGTCAAGGTTTCTCTTGAAGAGTGTTAGTGAGGGGCTCTGCCTAATGTAGTTAGGAATTTTGTTCCAAAGCATGGGGAGTCTCTGTGACAGGAATCTATCCCTCCAGCATGTTCTATTTATTGTTGTGGTAAGGTTTAGTTCACTAGAGTGAGTGGCTCGCAGTGACTTTGATTTCTTTAGGTGGAGCATGTCCATCAATTCTGAGTTGGACATGACTTTGTAAGTCAGGCAGAGATCTTCTCTGAGTAAGCGATATGCCACTGAGTACAGCAGGAGTTTTTCCAGACGGGCTGCATAGGACATATGTTTGAGGCCAGTAATCCTCTTGGTGAGGTACTTTTGTGGTCTTTCCAGCTGTTGGAAGTGTCTTGTAAGGTACATCCCAAATGGGGCATTGTACTCTATGATGGGTCTGATGAGTGAAGAGTAGAGGGGCACTATAACTTCTTTATTTCTAGATGCAAACCCTTTAGTAATTAGATGGGCTACATAGAAGGATTTCCTAACTACTTTGGCAATATGAGTGTCAAAGGAGAGATTTCTATCTACCTGGGTCCCCAGATCTCTTATTACCTCTTCTGTATTAAGGGGGCTGCCACCTATGTGGTAATTCATGGGTGTTTTGTTTTTCCCCAAACAGGGTGACTATGCATTTTTTGGCATTTAGCTTGAGACCATGACTTTGACACCAGGTGTTCATCTCAGTAAGGCCCTTTTGGAGAATGTCCGTGTCAACCAGAGAGTCAATTATGGCTCCCAGTTTGCAGTCATCGGCGAACTTGGTTAGCCATAGTCCTCCTGTGTTTGCCTGTACTTCTGAGAAGTATATGCCAAACAGTAGGGGTCCCAGGACCGAGCCTTGTGGGACACCACTTTTGACTGGTTTAGAGTCAGACCTGGAGCCCACTATTCTTACCGTGTGAGTTCTGTCTGTAAGCCAGTTGGCAGCCCATCTCATGACGTAGGGGTTTAAGTTCAGGCTGGTGAGTTTTTCTATAATTAAATGGTAAAGAAAAATGTGCCCTCAGTTTAGAAGAAAACGAGCTAAGAGAAGAGTTGCTTGATTTAATAGAGATAGATAGATAGACATATTAAGATCAATGAAAGAAATAGACTGCAGAAGGTCAATAAAACCAAAAAATCAGAAGTTTGATAAAACAAGTAAACACAGTAATTAAAACTGTCCATACAGATCCATGTGATATAACAGAAGTAAACAGGATATATTACTGTGCAGCCAAATTAATAACTGATAAAGTCCTACTGCAAGAACACAGGGTAGTGAAGGAAAGGAAGGGGAAAAATCGAATACCATCATGGAAGTATCGAGAAGAGAAAACTATAAAGCAGTTAAGACAAGAAATGTCACTGTTAGAAGACTATAGAAGAGGGAATAGATCAACAAAAAATACTAAGAAAGATAAATGTAATAAAAGCAATACGCAGTATTTGAACAGACCAGGCTCTATCATGCACTATCGCAAATAACAAGCTAAAAATCTCAGCACAGGCAGGAAAAACTTAGAAGATACGCAGATAAATAAAAAGGAAAAGTACAAAATAAACAATTTATTGATGACCCAAAAAAGTTTTATAGGGAATTGGGAAACAAGGTAAAAGGAATTGAAAGACCACCAAAAAAGACGAAATAGATACATTTTGCAGAAGCATCTATGAAGATCCTGTGGAACATAACAAAGATGCTAAATAGACAGAAGAAGTAAAAGAAAAAATAAGAAGTTTAAAGGTACAGGATATGAAATGGGATGAAGTAACGGCCAGAGAAATTGAAACAAAGTTAAGAAAAGCCTCAGACTGGAAAACCACAGGCCCAGATGCAGTACCTAACTTCTGGTTAAAAATATTAACATCTTTGCATGAAGATTTAGCCATGAGTAAGAGTTATTTATATGAGCACCCAGAACAGACACCAACCTGGCTAACAACAGGAAAAGCAATGGTACTACTTAAGAGTGAACCTGCAAGCTACTCTAAAAATTATAGACCAATAACTTGCCTTCCAACGACGTATAAACTATACAAAGTCTATAGTCATTTAGAAGAAAACTCAATTATGGCAATAGAACAAAAGGGCAATAAAAGAAAGTCATATGGAATGAAGGATCATTTTCTGTTAAATAAAATCATAGTGGAGAACTGTAAAAAAGGGAAGAATTTAAGTACTGCATGGATTGACTACAAAAAAGCATTTTATAGTATCCCACATTCGTGGATAAAAGAGTGCTTAAAAATGTATATGATACACCCTACACTGATCGATTACATTACAGTGACCATGAAACAGTGGCAAACCACTTTGCAATTAAGCCATGATAGAGGACTAATTATTATTCCAGGGATACAAATTCAAAGGGGGATATTCCAGGATGACTCTCTGTCACCACTGCTATTCTGCCTTGCCCTTAACCCATTAAGCTGTCTACTTAACAACTTAGGCCATGGCTATAATTTGGCTCCTAGAAAGCAACAAAGTGTAAAGACTTCTCATCTCCTCTTTGTTGATGGTTTAAAACTGTATAACTCATCAGATGAGGAACTGAAAGTACAAGTGCAAGTTGTCAAAACATTTTCAGATGATATAAGAATGTCATTTGGTCTTGATAAATGTGCAAAAGCAACCTTTAAAGCAGGAAAACTGCAGCACCAAGAAAACATCAGTTTGGGACAAGAATGTGATATAAAAGAACTTGAGCAAGAGGGAATGTATAAATATTTGGGAATTGATGAAGGGTCAACAATAAAGCATGAACAAATGCAAATAAAACTTAGTAAAGAGTACTTTAGAAGACTTAAACTAATCCTGAAAACAGAGTTGACATCTAGGAACAAAATCCAAGCTATAAACCAATTTGCTCTTCCAGTCTTAACATACAGTTTTGGTGTGATTGACTGGCACCAAAACATGTTGGATAGATTAGAAAGGAAAACAAGAAGGATGCTTCATGCTCACCAAATGATTTATAAAAATCAGTGCATACCAAGATTATATATTCCCCATTCTGAAGGAGGGATAGGCCTCCTTGAAATTGATTACATGTATAGATCTGCAATCATGGGATTCCACACATATCTACTGACCTCACAAGACTAAAATATAGTGAAAGTTTTGAAACATGAGGAGACTTCTCTGCTTAATCTAGCAGAAGCATATCAGCATCAAGCAGGAATGGAAATCAAACTAGAAGTAGATAAAAATCAGGCAGCACCTGAATGTGCCAAAAAAACAAAAGAAAGAATATAAGGTAAAGGACCAGATGAGAAGTCAAGAAGTGTGGAAAATGCATAAATATAGTTGCAAGTATAGAAAACTTCTGGAAGAACCTCATGTTGATCAGGAATGAATGCAGGAATGGTTAAGGAGAGGCAAATTCACACCAAGAGATGAAAGGTTAATATTGGCGACCCAGTATAGTGGTGTATGTACATGCTGGTTTACAAAGTCCATTAAACATGTGGGAAAAAACAGACAAATGTAGGTTTTGTAAACCCGAATTGGAAACAGTCACACAACTCGTTGCGACATACTAATGGCAGAAGGACTGTTTACTGAAAGGCATAATAATGTGTCAGATTGTTGCACTGGAGATTGTGCAAACATTATGGTATTGAAGTGGCTGAAAAACACTGGAAACATGAACCACAAAGCGTCATAGAAAATGATGACATATACATCACACGGGATCACCCATTACCAACAGTTCAAAAGATAGATGAAAGAAAACCAGATATAGTGTCCATGAAAAGAAGACAAAATTAGCACTGATCATTGAAATCACCACACCCAGTGACTACAGTGTGTTGCATACAGAGAGACACAAAGTCATAAAATATCAGGATTTGCAGGCAGAAACTAGAGCAATGTGTAAGAAAGATACCCTGACAGTTCCAATAGTAGTAAGAGTAACAGGTCTTATAAAAAAAGACTCTACAGTCATATTTAGATATGTTACCAACACATGTAACTCCATACGAATTGCAGAAGGAGTCATTACTGGACATACTGCGGGTACTGCAAAGAACACTTTTGGCTGACATCAAAGAGTGAAACAATACTAATTTCATGAACTTTAATTGTACTTTGACTTAGGAAAGGAGTCCATTCCTATTATGGTATTAGAAACCCAAAAGATTTGGGGAAACTAAAAAGGGAGAGATACTACTAATCCTGGCTGCCTACCCTGAGATGACTGAAATAGTTTTTGTAAACTCAACGCTCTCAGCTACATCTTCTGCTGATTCAGTGGCTAGATCCCCATTAGTGGTTATCAGGTAGCACTTTTCCATCACCTCATTCCATGACAGTTTACCTCCCTTCCACTATCAGCTTTTCCAAAACAGTATCATGCAAGCTGCCTTGCAATAGTACCATGATAACAAATGATTCACTAAACTACACTTACAGTGCATCAAAATGTCCTCTCTTGGTATTACTCTTGTACTCTTCCTCCACACTTGAAAGGGTAAGGGAACTTCCCCATGGGCTAGCCAAATTTTTCTAGTCAGTATAAATACCACCTTGTACCTCCCCTGAAAATAGGCCACAGCCCTAGTAGAACTAACCTGATCAATAAAACATGTCTAAATTTAAAATTAGTTTCTTTCTCTTTCTTCTGCATTTTGCCATCATACAGGACGTTTTCATTATGGTGAGATTCATTATTACTTTTATATTCTCCCCACCTACTTTTCTGACTTAACAAATCAAGAATGACAAGGAGTACAGTAAACACCATCTGCATGCTGAATAAGTGCAGCTCTATTACCATTTGGCCATGTCATTGATAGAAATCAAGAATATAAGTGAGTAATATACCAGTGTAAGGGTAACCAGTGTACAGAACCCTGGGATTTTCCCATGATGAAAGGCATAGGCTCTGACACTGTACTGCAGTAGTCTCTTTGCTACTACCAGACAAGGTAGATAGCAAACAAACAAACAAACACTGTTAGAGTCTTACTTAATTGGGCTATGAATATAATAGCATTGCACCTCTATGGATGGATGGGTACTGACCTTTAACCTCATGAGATACGGTAGGTTAAGGTTCTTAAATCTCTGGAGTCCCACCAAAAGTTGTTTAAACCTGCCGTCCATAGAGGAGGAAAGTGGCAGACCAGCAGCCTTTTCACTAGTCTCATCAGCAATCCTGAATAAGTGTTCCTTCAGCTTGTACAGGATAATTAATCTTAACCACTGCCCACATGACTTATTCTTGGCATTGTCTGCTGTCCGCCTACTCAGACAGTTTCTACTACAGAAAGGAAATTGCTGCTTGATGGTGGGGGAGCCAATAAAATAGTTGCTGTTCCCTGACTTGGCACACTTCTGAAAAGCCTTCCTTCTCTTGATCACCTCTGCAGGTAAGAACCTGCTCAGTCTAACCTTGCAGTCCTCCAGTTTAAATCACATGAATCCTACTGTTAACTTTCACAGTTTCACTTTGTCAGAAAAAATCAGTACTCTAAATATCATCTGATGACTTTAATTGCTCAGTGGGTCTTGATACTAAAACCTTGTGCTCATAGTCTAGCACAGAAGGGCTGCTGAAAGCTAACATTCCAAGAAACTGACAGCATTATTACTACCTTTTAACCCAAGCAGCTGCAGTCTGTTGCTTCTGGAGCAATTTTCTGAGTAATCAAGTTTTGCCTGCAGTAGTCAATTTAAAGGCTGCAGCTATTGCATAACCATTTGTAATTCCTGTGACAAGCACTGAGAATCACTGTTGATTCCAAGAGTGTCATTTTAGATTCCAAAGCACCAGTCCCTGCTTTATTATCTTGTGACAGGCTCTTGATCTTTTCTGTGTTCTGAAGGACATGAGACATCAAAGTTACAAAAGCGACCATCTTAGTGATGAGTATACCTCCAGGCATTTGTGCTGCCACCAAGTGGCTCCTTACTGCAGAATTACAGATGCTAGCTTCTAGAGCCCCACTGCTGTTGCTCTGAACCAGAGTAGACAATGTTTTGTCTCAGACAACATTACTTCCCCTTTTCAGGCCATCACCTCTTATGCTAGGTTATCTGCAAAGTTCTTCTGAGGAGAACTTTAAGATATTAGATGAATGCCTAGCCGACTACATCTCAGACCATTTTTGTGAGGTGACATTTCACGTCTCATATGTGGTTAAGTAGTTTCCATCCATCCATTAATCCAGCAACCCTTCCATCCATCCATCCACATATCCATCCATCCATCAGTCTATCTAGCCATCCATCCATCCATCCATCCATCCATCCATCCATCCATCCAGCCAGCCAGCCAGCCAGCCAGCCAGCCAGCCATCATTCTTTTTCTAAACCACTTATCCTAGTGAGGGTTACAGTAATAGAAAGCTGAATATGGCAGGTCAGATTGTCTTACCCTCAGCAAGAGTCTTCAGCTTCTCCTGCAGGATGCCAAGGTGTTATGAGGCCAAATTAGATATATATTCTCCCCAACATGTTCTCATTCTGTCCCAGAGCCACCTTCCATAGGGCCATGCCTGTCATACCTCCCACTGGAGCCATCCAAAGGCCATCCTTACTAGCTGCCTAAACTGAATTGTCTCCTCTGAATCTTGAAGAGTAGTGGCTCCCCTCCAAGATCCACCTGGACCTTCAAGCTCTTCACTCTGTCATGGATAGCCATCAGTATAACTCTACAAAGAAATCTCACTTCCACTTCTTGTATCCATGATCTCATCTTTTTCATCACAAACCAAAGTTCATGACCACAGATCAGGAGAGGAAGCATATGTTGACTGATAAACTGAGTGCTTCTTCCTAGGATTCACCTCCTACTTTACCACAGCAGCCTGATACAATGTTTGCAGTACTGCTCCAACTGCACGCATTTGTTGGTTAATCTCCCAATCCCTTCTATCCTCACTCATAAGCAAGATTCAGAGATACCTAAACTCCTCCACTTAAGGTAATAGCTTCACCTTCACCTGCAGAGAGCAGTCCAGTCTGTTCTGGGAAAAAAAACATGGCCTCAGATTTAGAAGTGCCAATTCTCTTCCCAGATTCACCACACTCAGCAGCAAGCCACTGCAGTGAAAACTGAATATCACAGTCACTTAAGGCCAAGAAGACAATGTCATCTGCAAACATCAGAGGTGTGAACCTTACATCATCAGATTGGATTCTGTCCAAATCATTGCTGTACCTAGATATCCTGTGCATAAAGATCACAAGCTGCAGAGGAGAAAAGGCCTGGTCCAGGTGAAGTTCTACACCATATTTGAATGTATCTAGTTGAACATCAAGAATGCCAGCACAACTGATACTCTGCAGATGTACTGACTGAATGGTGCAAAACAACATTACCAAAGACCCATGTCGTTGTAGCTCCTCCAACAAGAAATCCAGGGTACGTGGTATATGGCTTTCCAGATCCACAAAACCCATGTAGACAGGAATGACAATCTTCCATGGCCCACTATTATCCATGCAGTGGAAAAGATTTAATTTAGTATTCAATGACCACAAGTGAATCTGTATTGTCCCTCCAAAATTAGAGGCTGACTACCAGACTGTCTTCTATTCAACGCTTTTACTTAGTGAAGTACAAAGAAAACAGGGAGTGTAAGGCAATGAGTGAAAAACAGTTTAGACAGGTTGTCCCATTTGTGGTGTTATAGTATTTGCACTGAATGGAATTACTCTGTGTGTGTGTGTGTGTGTGTGTGTGTGTGTGTGTGTGTGTGTGTGTGTGTGTGTGTGTGTGTGTGTGTGTGTGTGTGTGTGTGTGTGTGTGTGTGTGTGTGTGTGTGTGTGTGTGTGTGTGTGTGTGTGTGTGTGTGTGTGAGAGAGAGAGAGAGAGAGAGAGAAAGGGAAAGTAAATAAGAAAGAATTCTATCATTGGTGATTTAGTTGCTTTCTTGCTTTTCCATCATCTTCCTCACATTTTTTCACCATCACTGAGCAGCACAACATTGTTCTCTGATTTTACACACCAAAATCTCCACTAAAAGTTAGGACTGCAGAATAGAATATAACTTAAAATTTAACTTCATTATGACAGGCATTTCATTATTTTGACAGACAGACAATAACTTCACTATGACAAAATGTTCAGTGGATATGACAGATAATTAAACATAAACTGGAAAAGTTGACAAAAGAAAGGAAGCAAAGATGTTTTATGAGAGCAAAACCACCTAAAGACAGATTTTTAGTGGAAAGATCGAAGTAATAAGAATGTTCAGGTTACACCAGTTGGATGAAAAAGCGCAAATCCTGCAGTGTTAAGTGGTAAGGGAAAGTTAAAAATTAGTCAAAAGTACAAAGTTAAAATGTTTGGCTACATGTCAGAAATGTAAGAAGCACTACTAAATATGATCACAAAAGTGTAATTTCTAAATCAAACAGAATGAGTTTTAAAGAACATTTGTGGGAGTCTATACATATATGTATGTTTAAACACGTGTGTGTGTGTGTGTGTGTGTGTGTGTGTGTGTGTGTGTGTGTGTGTGTGTGTGTGTGTGTGTGTATTATATATATATATATATATATATATATATACACACACACATACACTTGTCACACAGAGTGGGTAGTTTACGCTGTGTCATACAGAGTGGGTAGTTTATGCTGGTCACACAGAGTGAGTAGTTTACTCTGCTATCTGCAAAAGTTGCTCTTCGTTCTACATCGGAAAAACTAGCAGGAGACTTTCCGATAGAACCAAGGAACATATAGCAGCCATAAGAAAAAAGGCAGGAAGAGAGGAGAAAGGCTAAGACTGTGGTAGTGAGGGTCGTAACTTTGAATGTTGGCAGTATGACTGGTATAGGGAGAGAGCTAGCCAATATGATGGACAGAAGGAAGGTTGGTATATTGTGTGTGCAAGAGACCAGATGGAAGGGGAGTAAGGCTAGGTGTATTGGAGTTGGATTCAAATTTTTTATCATGGTGTGGATGGGAGGAGAAATGGTGTAGGAGTTATCCTGAAGGAACAGTATGCTAAGAGTGTTTTGGAGGTGAAAAGAGTGTCGGATAGAGTGATGTTTATGAAACTGGAAATTGATAGTGTAATGATGAATGTTGTTAGTGCATATGCTCCACAAGATGGGTATGTGATGGATGAGAAAGAAAAATTTTGGAGTGAGTTGGATGAAGTGGTGATGACTGTACCCAAGGGCGAGAGAGTGGTGACTGGAGCAGATTTCAATGGGCATGTTGGTGAAGATAAGAGAGGGGATGAGGAAGTGATGGGTAGGTATGATGTTAAGCACAGAAATGCAGAAGGTCAGAAGGTAGTGGATTTTGCGAAAAGGATGGACATGGCTGTGGTGAATACGTATTTTAACAAGAGGGAGGAGCATAGGGTGACATACAAGAGTGGAGGAAGATGCACACAGGTGGATTATATCTTATGTAGGAGGACCAGTTTGAAGGAGATTGGAGACTGTAAAATGGTGACCGGGGAAAGTGTAGTTAGGCAGCATAGGATGGTGGTTTGTAGGATGACGTTGGTGATCAAGAAGAGAAGGAGGAGTGTAAGGGCAGCACCAAGGATCAAATGGTGGAAATTGAAAATGGGTAACTGTGAGGTGGAGTTCAGGGAAGAGTTAAGACAGGCACTGGGTGGCAATGAAGAGTTGCCAAATAGCTGGGTAACTACAGCAGAGCTAGTAAGGGAGACTGCTAGAAAGGTGCTTGGTATGACATCTGGACAGAGGAAGGATGACAAGGTGGAATGAGGAAGTACAGGAGAGTATACAGAGAAAGAGGTTGGCAAAGAAGACGTGGGATTGTCAGAGAAATGAAGAAAGTGGGCAGGAGTATAAGGAGATGAGGTGCATGGCAAACAGAGAGGTGGCGAAGGCTAAGGATAAGGCATATGAAGAGTTGTTTGAAAGGTTGGACACTAAGGAGGGAGAAAAGGACCTGTACCGATTGGCTAGACAGAGGGACCGAGCTAGGAAAGGTGCAGCAGGTAAAGGTGATAAAAGATAATAAGGGAAACATACTTACAAGCGAGGAGAGTGTGTTGAGCAGATGGAAAGAGTATTTTGAGGGGCTGATGAATGAAGGGAATGAGAGAGAGAGAGAAGGTTGGATGATGTGGGGATAGTGAATCATGAAGTGCAGTAGATTAGCAAGGAGGATGTAAGGATAGCTATGAAGAGGATGAAGAATGGAAAGGCTGTTGGTCCAGATGACATACCTGTAGAAGCATGGAGGTGTTTAGGTGAAATGGCAGTGGAGTTTCTAACCAGATTGTTTAATGAAATCTTGGAAAGTGAGAAGATGCCTGAGGAATGGAGAAAAAGGGTTTTGGTACCAATTTTTAAGAATAAGGGTGATGTGCAGAGCTGTAGTAACTACAGGGGGATTCAATTGATCAGTCACAGCATGAAGTTATGGGAAAGAGTAGTGGAAGCTAGGTTAAGAAGTGATGTGATGATTAGTGATCAGCAATATGGTTTCACGCCAGGAAAGAGCACTACAGATGCAATGTTTGCTCTGAGAGTGTTAATGGAGAAGTACAGAGAAGGTCAGAAGGAGTTGCATTGTGGTTTTGTAGACTTAGAGAAAGCATATGACAGGGTGCCTAGAGAGGAGTTGTGGTATTGTATGAGGACGTTGGGATTGTCAGAGAAGTATGTAAGAGTGGTACAGGATATGTACGACGGTAGAGTGACAGCGGTGAGGTTTGCGGTCAGACTGACGGATGCGTTTAAGGTGGAGGTGGGATTACATCAAGGATCAGCTCTGAGCCCTTTCTTATTTGCAATGGTGATGGACAGGTTAACAGACGAGATCAGGCAGGACTCCCCGTGGACTATGATGTTTGTAGATGACATTGTGATCTGTAGTAAGAGTAGGGAACAGGTGGAGGAGACCCTGGAGAGATGGAGATATGATCTAGAGAGAAGAGGAATGAAGGTCAGCAGGACTAAGACAGAATATATGTGTCTGAATGAGAGGGAGGATAGAGGAATGGTGAGGATGCAGGGAGTAGAGGTGGTGAAGGTGGATGAGTTTAAATACTTGGGATCAATAGTTCAGAGTAATGGTGGGTGTGGAAGAGAGGTGAAGAAGAGAGTACAGGCAGGATGGAGTGGGTGGAGAAGAGTGTAAGGAATGATTTGTGACAGACGAGCACCAGTAAGAGTGAAAGGAAAGGTCTACAAGTAGATAGTGAGACCAGCTATGTTATATGGATTGGAGACAGTGACATTGACAAAAAGGCAGGAGTTTGAGCTGGATGTGGCAGAATTAAAGATGTTAAGATTTGCACTGGGTGTGATGAGGGTGGACAGGATTAGGAATAGTATATTAGAGGGTCAGCCCAGGTTGGAAGGTTTGGAGACAAAGCCAGAGAGGCAATATTACGTTGGTTTGGACATGTGCTGAGGAGGGATGCTGAGTATATTGGTTATATAAGTTATTATTCACTTGAATTTAATAAAAAGGTTTGACCAGTGTGGGTTTGAGGTTGTTAAAGCCATTTTAACAGAGAACGAGAGGGTTATGGCTTGTTTGATAAAAGAAATGGAAACCACTAACGACAGGATAATTAATGATTTGCTTTTCAAAGTAGACAAGGAAAAACAACAGTATTATGACATTTTTGGGCAAATAGACTCAGACTGCATTACTAACATGAACAGGAAGTGTGGCAAGCTGGCTAGGGACCTGAAGGAATATAGGAACAATGTAGCATACCCTAAACCTAAGTTTTATTCAGGGATGCAAGATTACAGGACCACTAGGGAAGAGAGGTGTCTCTCACCAAACCCCAATTATGACCATAGGGACGATTTTGGAGACAACCAACCTCAGGAAGAAGAATACCCTTTAGGTCAGGGCCCCCCCCCCCTCCATCAATCCAATCGGATCCACAACCAGAATCGGGTTTACTACAACCAGAGGGGTTACAATAGAAGATAGGCAATCACGTGGCCATCTTGCAGGAAGGGAAGACCTGGGAACTCAACAATTACAAAATTTTCAACTATAGTAACCTGGAGGTAAAGCCTGAACACTTTGAATTATTTTCAAAAGGTTTTAAATTTGTTCCCAATAGGAAGGCCAATATTCCCAGATCCATCATAGACTTGAAACTATTCTTGAGAAAACAAAATTTATATTTATTATTCAATGGGTCCGAAGTAACTACACCATCTACCCCAGGTCTCAAAAGGAAGAGTGTTTTTAATCCACCGCTTCACCCACAACTTAGGAATTTTGGCAACTTAATGGAAAGAGAGCTAAGGAATACTATCACAAACCATTATGTTATTCCTAACCTATCACAAACAGAGAAAAAACTATTAAATGAAATTAAACAGAATGAGAATTTGAGGGTGATGCATCCTGACAAGGGAGGGGGGACAGTTCTAATGGACCACATTTTGTATGAATCCAAGATGAGGGAATCCCTACATGACACTAGTAAATATTCTAAGGCCTCGATCAATGAGGTGAACATAGCTAAAAGCAAAATACATATAACGTTGGATGACTTACTGTTGGAAGGTTCCATCAGTAAGGACCAACACAACTTTCTATTTAATCAACACCCTTGGATCCCGACGGTATTTGGAATACCAAAGGTTCACAAGAATCCCACAGATCCACCACTTAGGTTAATAGTTTCGGCTGAGGGGTCTATCACTACACCACTAGCCAAATTTGTAGATGACAAACTGAAGGTCTTGTCATACACTGGAGACACGGTCCTTAAGGATTCTTGGGACTTTCTAAGGAGTGTTAAAACAGAATTATTTTCACTGGACCTTATTTTTATTACCCTAGACATAGTGGATTTATTTGGTTCCATCCCACACGAGACAGGCCTTTTATGGTTGGAAGAAGAGATTTTGGACCAAGGCACTTTGTCACACCTTGATTTTACAAATTGTCTTTTATTCATGGAAACTATCTTAAAAAACAACTACATGTACTTCCAAGGGGAATTTTTTAAACAAAAGAAAGGTGTTGCCATGGGTGCCAAATGTGCCACTACATATGCCAACATAGTTTTGAAAAGGTGGGAAAAACTATACATTTTGAACAGTCCATACACCCAATGCTGGTGTTTGTATAAGAGATTCCTGGACGACATATGTATATTTTGGACAGACACAATGGAAAAATTCCATGAATTTTTGGATTATTTGAAAGACACCACCAACTTTTTGGATTTCACATTTGAGGCAAATGTGGAACAATGTGTGTACTTGGACATTATACTTAAAAAGCAGGCTACAGGATTTTCCTCAGGTATACATCGCAAGAAAACCTTTTCAAATTCATACCTTCACTACCAAAGTTCTCACCCTTATTTTCAAAAGAAAAACATAGTGAAGGGACAACTTGTTAGGGTCAGTCGAATGACCTCAGACGACTCAGAATTTTCAAGTGAAAGTAACAATGTTTGCAACATGTTAATGGATAGGGGTTATCCAAGACCACTACTTGATGAGGCCTTACTCGAAGTGGTCCAAGAAAGGCACAAAAGATTTGCCCCTATTCTAGGGCAGAACATCTCTAGTACAACCAACGATTTGAGCTCCAAAGAAACCACTTCTTTAGATACAGCGTATATACTTGATTACACGGGGGATTCAGGGCCTATTAGGCAAGTTATATCTAAGGAATGGTCAAGATTTGTTCAAATTTCAGATTTACCTTTCAAAAATCAAAGACCACTAAAATTTATTTATCGGAGGGACACCAATTTCAAACAAATGTTTGAATTTGGAGGCCCTAAAGACAAGAAAACTGGCACCCGGGGTGTGGGGACATACAAATATGGGTTTTGTTCCCAATGCCCCAGGATTAGCAACAAAAAGGAGATTTTTTTGGAAGCTAGGAATAGAACACTCACTAGCAGAGGTACATTTAACTGCAACAGCAATGGTGTTGTATATCTTGCAACCTGTAATTTCTGTACCTCGTTTTATGTGGGAAAAACAGAAAGGAAACTAAGATGTCGCATTTACGAACACTTATATGAAGTTAAAAAACAAAATGTGAAAAATGCATTGTTTAGACTTAAGTTTCTTGCCCACAAGCAGAATTTTCTTTTTTTTTTGTGCTAGACTCTTTACCTAGGGATATTAGGGGTGGATTATGGGAAGATAAACTTGAATATAAAGAGTTATACTGGCAGATAGTACTGGATTCCAATAAATTTCCAGGTTTGAATGATTATTTGTCTATAAAGCCAGTACTAAAACTTAGATCTGCAAAATTATAAAGCTCTTGTACTTACATCACAAAGCCACCAGATGTCACCATTTATCACATTCAATATATATAAAACTTGGAAGAAATCAGTTTGGTTTTTAAACAACAAAGTGGTTTTAATGTGAAATTTTATAACACCATACATGTTTTTTAATCAGAATATGTTCAAGTCATTTCATATTCCAACTATGTAAACAATTATTTATTTATTTTAAAACTATTTGACTAAAATACAGTGTCAAGTTAAAAACAAATTTTTTTTACATACTGGTACTTTAAATTAGTTGATGTTTTCAAACTAATTAGCAATTTCTGTAATTGGACAGACAACAGGGCAGGGCTATTTAATCAGGAGTGAAGCATTATTCAGTGTTTCAGTTTTTGCTGAAGAAAACTGTTGCAGTTTTTGCTGAAGAAGATTGTTGATCGAAAACGCATTGTGGATTGTTAGCGTTATTTTGTGTTATTTCTACCAATAAACTGTGTTACTTGGACTGCGGGTTTCCATCGTGGTGTCCTAGGCAAGATTTTATTGTGGTTACTAGCTTTCATCATTTTGCCTACATCTCCTTTTTGTACTTGAGTATATTGGGAGAAAGATGCTAAGGATGAAGCTACCAGGTAACAGAAAAAGAGGAAGGCCTAAGATAAGGTTTATGGATGTGGTGAGAGAGGACATGCAGGTGGTTGGTGTGACAGAGTACGATGCAGAGGACAGGAAGAAATGGAAACAGATTATCCACGGTGGCGACCCCTAACGGGAACAACTGAAATAAGATGATAATGATGAAGAGAAAAGGATAGCGCCAACGCTCTCGGTAACCACTGTGGCAAATGCTCTAACTTCTCAGGATTTCTCTTTTTTATCTTGGAAAAACTTGACTTGTTTTTTGGAGACTGCAATGCCTTGCTTGAGTTGAAAGAACTCAAGTAGCAACTTTTACTGGGTGCTGACTCCGCTCCGGGACTCAATGAAAACATCAGTATTTATGTGTGCTTTGCAATGGCTACATTAATCATTTGTATAAGGATGTTGCCATTTTATAGCAATCTTGTGTCTTTTTCTTGTTTTGTAATACTTATGAATTTCATTTAAACATCAACAGCTCCATTTAACTGTATCTATTCTAGAACAGAATTTGGAGGTGTAATTTCCCTCTTTCTTATTGGGCAGCTATTTTCCTTTGTAGAGATTATCCTTGTCTCCTTCTGATAACTGCTGATAACCAATGAATAGTCAATTCCATTTTTTGAATGTTTATATTAGAGTAATTTAATAGTGTACCATTTATTTTACTACATTATCATTTCTGAAGAAGTCTTAATAATCAATAAAGGATGAAAGTGCTTAAACATCAGTACAGCCTACAAGTGTTTTTTTGTTTCTCCGTTTAACAACTAAAAGTTCTTTAGTCATAGATATATATATATATATATATATATATATATATATATATATATTTAAAGACCAAGATCAGTGTACCTTGGAAAAAGGGGTATTCTCTTCTGGGTACTACAAGCTCAGTCTTGGAATACATGAGCAATAATTGCACTCTACTGATGTCACTATTGAGTGCCAGCCTTTAGAGTGCCAAATTTCTGCCTATGGCCCATTTGTGGGTACAAGCTTGACAGGACACTATATAACACAAGTTTCAGGTGAGGGCCAAGACCCTTGGGGCCAGCCACTCCTTAAAAGGTACCTCTCCACAGTAAGCATAAATTCCATTTTTATATCTGCTAGATTATTATAGATCTTTATATCTATGGATAACTTTTCCAGCTGTCAACTACACACATTGAAAACCAGTTTATGGTTTTATTACTTTTCTTGAATGCCCTTAATAGCCTAATTAGCTTCATATTACTCTTTTTTAGACCCATGCACTCTCAAAAGTATAAAACATGCCCAAGATTAGGTTTTCCTTAAAAATCTATAGCTCACTGAGAATCATCCCACTTTTGGCAGCCTTTCAATATATGGGATCAGATTCAGTCCATGAGTCAACTTTGTATGTATTTCCTTTAACCTAGTCCTCTTTTTTGGATGGGAGGCCATGAATGGCTACCACACAGCCCTACTAGACTACTACAAAATTGTTTTCATTGATAATAAATCTCCTGACACATCCAATTATCTTTGTACATTCTGACACCATTTAGTCAATATGATGTAACCTGTTCTTAACCCATGTTATCAAGCTTGCTAAAGTAGGAACTGTTCTGGCAGGACAGTTAGCTGGTCTACTTAACTGTTTGCCAGTGAGAGAAGTTCTAAATAAAAACAGTTGTGGTCCAAGTTAAAAACAGGTTGGGGAGAACATTTAAGGAACTACAGATTGCACAGCTGAATACTCATGTTGGTAAAACTGGATGGGAATTATTCTTATTTACAGTCTTTATGACATGAAAAGTATCTACAACAGGATTTCTGAAGTGGTGCTCTTGGTAGACCCCAGTCTCTTTTAGGAGAGACCCCAGCTCATCTGAAATTGTGTATCAAGTATCAAGTCTTTGGTACTGATTTTATCTGCAACTGGGCTAAATTTGTGATAAAATGTAATGTGCAAGTCTATTTTACTGTGAATAAATAGTAAAAGAAAAATGTAGTAATCCAATTCTTCATTTTACAAGTGCTCCACTGCTGAGGATTAGTTTGTAATTGTACAGAACAGCTTGTGTTTGTGTATGGGGAGCTCCAATATGATTGTCTGATCTGTAAGAGAGGCACAGTGCTTGTGTGTGGTTTGAGTGAGGCTTGGTATGACAAAGACTGAGAACCCATGTGTTACAGGGTCATTTACCAGTGGTAAGTCATGTCAGTTTAGCCATTGTGCCACAAAGTTTGCATCATTTTCCCAGATTAAAAGAAATATTTAGACTCACACATATAAGAGTTTTTATGTAGCTTAAGGGCATACGAATTAGGAACTGAGGAAAATGTTATATATATGGGGGGTGCCTAAACAGATAGATAAACATATGTAAACAGGCAAGATAGACAAACATAGACCACCGACACACACACACACACACACACACACACACACACACACACACACACACACACACACACACACACACACGGATGAGGATCTGGCTAATGGACACACAAGACAAGGTAGTAGGCAAAAGGAGTTTTGTGATCTTTGCCTGTGATAAAATGTGTTGTAGGCTTTCTGTGTGTTGTTATTTTCATTTCTATGCAAGATTAATAGTCATACAGCCAGAGAACTGAACAGTAAATGAAGTGTCCTTGCTAACAACACAAAACTGGGTTAATGATAAAGAAATGTAAGAAGCTATTAAAAGTACAAACCAGTATCAACAAAGTGGTAAATGAGATTCATTGCAAGGTTCTACAGATAATAATATGAACGTCAAAGTCAGTTATTTGATGAGAGATGAGTAGCTAGAAGAGTCTGCGGAGAAATAGCATCTAAAGCTAGGTAAGTGACATGCACAACACTCTGTGCAGTTCTACAGGCCATGCTTTAAGAAAGGCACAGGAACTGCTTGCAGACAGAAGTGAAGAATGTGTTAGAATACGAGGAAGGATTGGGGGGCTTTGGAGAATCAATGCTCTTGCAGAAATAAAAGCTGGAGAGACATATTATGAATTTTAAAATTTTCAAGTAGATAAAAGAAGTGGAGAGATGTAAAGGAAGAAAAGTGGGAGAAGTGTGGAGGCATGCATAGATGCTCAAAAAGGGAAATTCATAAATGACCCAAGGAACATGTTCTTCACTAAGAGAGAAGTAGATATGTTAATGGACTTCCTAAATAATTAAAGTTGCTGTCAATATTTTGGAATTGAGCAATTGAGATGTTCTGCAGAAAATAAGGAAACGGAAAACTAAGTTGTACTACAGGCAGAATGGAGTAGAAGGAGGAGAGGAAGGTTATAACATCTCTTATAAGGACAAGCTACATTTATACAAGTATATTACCATAAACGGTTCTTCTACTGACTTGCATATCTTCTCATCTGGCACATCAAAAGTAATGCATGATGAAATTATTTAAATGTCTTTGAATTAAAGAGCTATATACAGTATGTTGTAATAGTTTACTACACAAATGTTGTCTTACAACACTGTATCCTATGCTTCCACTATGACATAAATAGTTTTAACTACTAAATAAGCCAAAAGTTAGGCAGTCCATTCAGAAGCCATACTTGTCCATAGTGATAAGTATTTATCACAATAAAACCAAATCAGTTGTAATTCTTATATTAAGTTTAGGTTAACAACTGTTAAAATTATCATTTATATGGTAGTGATAAGTACAATTTTTGGGATGTTTTACTAGATGAGGTGGAAATATACCTCTCAACTGTACAGATTTTCGCTTCATATTTTTGGTCCATTTTTCAGAAAATTGTGGTTTTCTGGCATATTAGTGGCAAATTATTAAACACTGAAGTCAGAAAGTAATGACAGACATTTTAGTTTCAGACTTCAAACCTTTCAGAAAATTCATGCTAATGCAAAACCTGTTATTCTATCAACTTTCTAAGTTTGTAAAAGCAATATTTAAAAATTGTCCCTATTTTTTGGCCTTTGTCCCACTTCTATTTATGGCTTTATCCAGATTTCTTACTGTAAGAGGTTGAGAGGTATGGTGGAAATGCACAGCTTCAGGGAAACATATCATTTATATTGTAAGAGTGTGTGTGTGTGTGTGTGTGTGTGTGTGTGTGTGTGTGTGTGTGTGTGTGTGTGTGTGTGTGTGTGTGTGCGTGTGCGTGTGCGTGTGCGTGTGTGTGTGTGTGTGTGTGTGTGTGTGTGTGTGTGTGTGTGTGTGTGTGTGTGTTTATATTTGAGAAATGGCTGACCAAAACAAATCATTCTTCTCATAGCCACAGAAGTCTGGTTTATACAGTGTCTTGCAAAAAACAAACATTAAGAAATATTCTAAGCACTGAGAGAGAAAGAAGAGAGAAAAAACAAACTCTCATCAGTATCAGTCATCCACAGATACGTCTCTCTCTATGACACATTCTGGCATGACAGATTATCATACAGCAGTGCCAGCAAAAACAGCATCATTTCACAGATAACACTAATGACCCACTAGGGCAGCCAGCTGAGGCTTTCTGCCCACACACAGACCTCGGAGAGAGAGTGTCTGACAGCATGTGACAGTGTATACAGATGATACCACACATCCTTCCAGTACAACATCAACACCTGTTTGTTTAGCTTTAATTTGTTATATAAAATCAAATCAGATGTTATTAACAAGCCTAAGCCCCAGCTGTAATAATAAAATTCACTAATACTACAAACAATGTAAACCTCATTAAAATAACCTGAAAGCAGACATTAAATCCACAGGTGCTAACATAATAAACAGCAATTATAATTATTAAATAAAACTAACTTAAAGAGAAACTGACCTGCTCAAATTAAAATGGGGCAGTGGACTATATACTCTATAGCCTGACCAAACTATAGTAGGTATAGTCGAGAATTCCAGAGCTAAGGAGCACAGTAAGCAAATGAGCTCTGACCTAAATGTTGCAAATAAAACCTTAAAATCATTTGCATCCCTTTGCTGGCTGAGCAGAGGAAATGAGAAAACTGCTTTGACACTAGCATCTCATTCCTGTAGGAGACCCCCATGACATGCAAGGCAAGATAAGTCAGGGTGAGAACATTATATTCACATCTGTAGGTCACCAGCATCCTGTACAACTCACACAACACAGATAGAATATGGGAGTACCTACTGGCTTCCATTAAAATGCACACTAGAGTGTTCTCTGTACTCCTCAGAGGCCCACGTCCCCAGCATTGCAGTAGTCTAGGCACAAAGAAACCAACACATTTAAAAACTGTAGGGAAGTTCTCTGATGGAATCAGTTACTTAATTGGACAGTGTTCTTCAGATGGAAGTGAAACGACATGCCATCTAACACTCAGTTGCTTAATGTGAGTCAGACATCAAGGATCTCAACCAAACATCTCACCTGAGGCACAAACATCAGAATATTACCTCATAAAGAATAATGACAAAAGGCTGGGAGCAGTAGAATGCCTAATGGCCACATGCCTGGTCATTGCCTGAGATTTGCTTGGATTAAGCCTTAGATAACTGCTTCTCACACAGTTGAGGATGGCATGGATGGGTCACCATAAATTCACCCCAGGGGTTCCACCTGTGTCCCTCTTGGACATGGACATTAGGTGCTGATTGTGGAAATAAGGGTAGAACTTGGATGGGCTTGTAAGGGCCCTAGGGCCATTAGCCTAGTAACTTCCTATGATTCTATGATCTCATGATCCAGGTAATTTGCAATGTTACCAGGGCTGACGTGTGTTACTGTGACCATGAGAGGTAAAGCTGAGTAATATCTATGTAACAGTGCTGACTCAAACCTTTCCTTCTAATGACATGTAGTAGACAAGGTATTTATATTGTGCACAATGGTGGACCAAGTCTGGAATCCTAAGTTATGTTCCCTGATCCCCAAGGTCAAAGGGCAACAAGAGTTCTCTCACCATCAGAAGGTCATTATCTCAGTTCAAGCCAGAGTGATATGAATCAAGGATGCAGTGAGAAATTAGTTGGATTTAAAATGCATCAAGACCACTTTCCCAATAACCTTACCAATAAAGGGACACTTAGAGAAGTATCAGTAATTCTCTGGGCCATACGGATCCAGATGTGTCTCCTTAGATAAAGGAGAAGCTAAAGCCCATTTATCATTTAAGACTAATGAGTTCTGAAATAACTGCTATCAGAGACACTGAAGACTATAAAAAGTGTAAATACAACACACTGAAGCATGCTGGGAATTAAATAAAAAACTATTAGAACCAAGGACTTTATTAATGAGAATGTTTCTCTCTAAATATTCCATAAGCCTGCTTTTCTCTCACTTCATATTGCAATTCCTGTTTGTGTTCTATTAACTTACCTTTAATTTTTTTATAAGCTGGCTAACATTTCTATAAATACTAAATCATCATCATATAACTTTTATCTATTCTTAACCAATGTTTTCATATTATGTCTAATTTGGTATAATTAAAACTGTAGATGTTTTTTATTATTTTTGAAAATTGTAAAGTTATTGTTTTCAAAATATCTTTTAATACTTTGGAGCTTTTCTCCCCAGGCCTCCACTGAAAATGGATTCCTACCCACTCAGACTTTCCTGTTAAATGTCAATACATAAATAAATGAATAAGTAAAGATTGCACTGAAGAGTGCATCATTAGAAACACCAGTGTCAAACAGAAGATTGCTAATTGTGTAATACTTGTCATTCTGCACCAAAATCACCCTGAGTCTGTCTGTTCCCTGTTCTATCTTTGACTAGATAGACTTGTTCCTATGCCATCACAGGTGCAGAAGTATTGTTTTTGACATATTATCAGTCTAACAGTTTAATTCCCTCTAGTCCCATATTCTGACTATTAAAATAGTAGTCCTTTGCAAAGGCACAGCCTTCATATATGAGAAGTAAAACTTAACAGTGGTAAACAGTCCGTGCAGATATCTGTGCCTTTAGGTGAATTTATTATCCCTAAAACAGCTGGGCACTTCTTCTGTCAGGTACTCTGCTTCTGAAGAGGCACTCACATGGTTTTCTCTCTTTTATAGTAGCTAATTGCTGATTTTCAACACCCACATAGCAGTACACTTTTAGTATAGTAACAATAAATATGATTGACTGCTTTTACACTAATATTTTGTGTTTCTTCCAGAACTGAGTATACCATAATGACAGTTTTAATTGCAAATGAGCTGGCAAATAATTTAGCTTTCATCTTTCTGTTTGCTCAGGGCATAAACTGTGCTCTGACTTCATGCACACCTGTTATGTTTACCAGCTGCTTCATGTCAGCATTTATAACTGAGTGAAATCCATGCTACATCAGAAAGGGAATAAGTGAAGAAGGGAGAATGAGGAGGTGTAAGGTACGAATAGGTATTTGTTCACATTTAGGGATATAGTAAGGAGGTGTAAGGTATGACTAGGTATCTGTCCACATTTAGGGATATAGTTTATCCTGCTGTTGAGCAAGAACCAAGCCAGTATACACAAACTTTGCAAAGTAGCAGCTGTCTAACAGTGATTATGCATGCATGTAATGTATTTCTCTTCTAATATTAATCCATAATGTAAAGTTGTTGTGTCTTTCGGCTTTTCCCGGTTAGGGGTCGCCACAGCGGAACTCCGGTCCGCTAATGATTGGCAGTAGATTTTTACGTGCCGAGTTGCCGGCCCTGATGCACAACCATCAACGAAGGTACGCCCATTCATGCATGTCTCCACACAGAAGACGCTCTAGCTGAGAATCGAACAGGACAACGTCTTACTGTAAGGCGACAACACAACCGCAGCACCACCACCGCAGTGTATTAATCCATTATGTAAAGTATAATCCCATTGGTTAACATATGCCTATTGTTAAAATAATCATAAACAACTCAAAATTATGTTGTTATCAGTATAATCCAAATTCAATATAATTGTTTTGTGAGCAACAAAACAAAGTAACACAGATGGCAAAAGTTTCCTTCTTTTCATACACCTGACTTATTATAGACCAAATTGTTGATTATACTAATATAATAGTATTTTTTTTTACTGTACATCAGGACCATTCAGACTAAACTGGGACATTTCCGTGACCCTAAAACAATGTTCAGGATTCCGGGACAGACACTTCTAAACCTGGACTGTCCCAGAAAAAAATGGGATGGTTAGTCACCTTGGCTTACACTGTAGGCAGGGTACAATGGTAGGGGGTTAAACATGCAAAGTGGACAAAAAAGAGAACATATTAGGTAGAGAAGTGAAATGGAAGACAGCAATACTCAACAATATCTCTTACATTTCCTTATTTACTTTGTGTGTCAAGAATCAGTAACTCCTCAAGTTGTCAAAAGGTATGTTTGACAGTATTTATAATGAACATGCCATGTTGGTATAGTGCAACAGAAGACAATTTCCATTAGCACAGTAGATGCAGTTTGAAAACTGCTGATGTTAGGGCTACAGTGCCAGAATTAAATACATGTTTATAGTATACTAGACTCACCTCTCAAATCTACAGATTTTTGCAAAATATCCAGATTTTTGCCTCATATTTTTGGTCTGTTCCTCATAAAATTTGTGGTTGTCTGGGAAATCAGTGAGGGTGGAAGTCACTAAATAATAACATACATTTGAGTTTCAGACTTCATTTCCTTCAGAAAATGCATGCTAATACAAATCCTGTTATTCTAGCAACTTTTTAAGTTTATAAGAGCAATATTTAAAATTTGCCCTGGTTTTTGCCCCCCCCCCCCCCCCCCCATAATTTTAAGCTTTGTTCAGCTTTATTGTGCTAAGAGGTTTAGAAGTATGGTACTAGTTGCAGTGGTTCTGTCCAACACAGTCCATGCTTTTGTTTTTTTGACTCTTCCTTGTTAAGAAATGAAATTGTTCCTGTCTTGGAAAGTGATTTTGTACAACAAACAATATAATCTCCATTTTTTGGAACAGTTCCTTTATTTTTAAATTTGATAACTGAGCTCTATTGCCACCATGAGGCACTGTGAATAAACTGCAATGTTGAACTGAAAACTTACCAAATTAACAATACGACTTTACAAGGTCAAAATGTACTGTGGAACCATTGGCTTCCAGTGTTATTTCATCAGAACTTCCATAGCCATTTTTAAGATGCCAGTTCATGAATATAAGTGATTAAGATGTAAATATCCAGGGTGAGGAAGTTGATATACTTCAGACCCAATAAATGTGAACTCCACTTTTAAGGCAAAAAGAAATGTGAAAAAAATGTCTTTCCTGAATCTGAAATAGTAACCTGATACTTGTGTAATGTGTAAATGCTGTTGTATTCTATATTTTAAAACCAGAAGTTCAGAAGGGTTTGGATTCTGTCCTAACATCAGCTGCTTAGATTCACATTCTGATATATTAGTATGCTAGTGTACATCATGGAGGGGATAATGCACTTCCAAAGCACTGCCCCTTGTCAAACCAAAGTCTGATCAGTCTGTTCTGGTGATAGTTCTAGTGGCTGTTAAAGATCATTCAGTCCTTGCCAGTGAAGAGGAATCTGAGTTTCCAAGTCTCCTGGTCAAAACTCCTTCATCAGTATGAATATCTCCCCTGATATTCCTTAAAAAAGGACCATATTCTCAGGATGATCTTCCCTGACCACAGAATAAAACAGACTCATAGACTCCCAGTGATAAAGCAAGCTTACTGCCAGAGGTCAGTGACAATCGTGAACGTCATCAATCTCTGTTTGCATTTTTTCCATTTCCTTTTGTGCCAAGTTTATTTCAAAATTTGTCCTGTCTAGTACTAGAATATATGAACAGAGGTGCATGTACTAAAGCCTTACTGCATGCTGCATCACAGAACTCTTTTCCTGTTAGATTTACAGTTACAGCCTTAAAGCATTGACAAATTCCAGAGCATATATCCTCCCAATATAATATCCACTACTGTGACAAAACAAAATACAGTAAGGATTCATGGCAGATCATCACACCTTAATCCTCTGAAGAGCATAAATTCACAACTATCCTACTGAAGTCTGAACTGATAGGAAAAAAATCCAATCTAGACTATTAACAGTCAACAAAACTTAACAGTAGCACTAAAGCAAGATATACTCCCCCTATCATTTTTTACATTTTCCTGTATAAGATGTAGACAGGTGTAACTTCAAAGACTACCAAGGACTTATAGTGTGAACAGAAATATTTCCTAAGTAATCCATAAGCAATAGAAACTGATGATTGTTTTTAACACAGATTTAAAATATCCCATTGACATTATACATTTATATGTTCTTTAATTAGATGAGATGACTTCTTGAACAAGAGAAAAAGAAGGATGCATTGTACTCAGTCAGTTGGTGTAGCCCCCTACCTAGTTTGGTTTTATATTATATTTCACTGAAAGCTTCAAAACAATACATTTTAAACCATAGACATGCATACTTACAACACCAATAACTAACTCTTTCCAGAAGGCAATATATACTCAAACTAAGTGGGGGCCTATGCCCCCCACACCCCCCAATGTGGGGGGCTGTGCTCCCACACACCCCTAACTATATATACTAACTCCAGGATCGCACTACAGTGGTCAAAAGGGCATATACCTCTTACATGCCTTACAGTACTCTATACAGTGCCAGTACTTCACTTCAGGGAAATATTAGCTGAAATGAGTTTTCACTAATTTGAGCTTTCAGCGATTTGGTCAGGGTGAATTCAAATTCAGTAAAATGAGCTTTCAGTGAAACAAAGTAGACCCATACATATATATATATATATATATATATATATATATATAGATATAGATATATATATATATATATATATGTATATATATATATATATATATATATATATATATATATATATATATATATATATATATATATATATATATATATATTTTTTTTTTTTTTTTAAAAATATATATTTATATATTTATACATGCTTTCCAATATTTCCTGCCAAATAACACCATGTGGTATATGCTTAAAATGAAACGCGGATCATTTCTTGCCCACAACCACCATTCATTTCTGTTAGGCTATCCTGAAATGTGACCAAGTCCACTTGTAAAGTGACTACTCCTTCCACCTTGCAATCATCAAAAGCACTTCTTAAAATGGAGAACATCGACATTTGTGCAGTAACAGAGACCTGGTTCAAGGCAAGCAGAAAGCACCCCTGCAGTACCAGGCTATAACTCATTCCACACCTTTCGGCCCCAGAACTTGGACCAAAGCTCCAAAGGCGGTGGTGTTTCCATATTCATAAAGGATGCGTACACCTCCAGACTGGTAGCCCAACATAACGCATCTGAGATACTTCAGGTGCAGCTAACATTGGGTAAGAAAGCGATTCAGGTCATAGTCTGCTATAGGTCCCCAACCATGTCCCAAGACTCACAATCCATGTTTCTAACACTCTCATTCTGGGCGACTTCAACTACCCCTCCATTAACTGGGGTGATAGTTCTAGTGGCTGTTAAAGATCATTCAGTCCTTGCCAGTGAAGAGGAATCTGAGTTTCCAAGTCTCCTGGTCAAAACTCCTTCATCAGTATGAATATCTCCCCTGATATTCCTTAAAAAAAGACCATATTCTCAGGATGATCTTCCCTGACCACAGAATAAAACAGACTCATAGACTCCCAGTGATAAAGCAAGCTTACTGCCAGAGGTCAGTGACAATCGTGAACGTCATCAATCTCTGTTTGCATTTTTTCCATTTCCTTTTGTGCCAAGTTTATTTCAAAATTTGTCCTGTCTAGTACTAGAATATATGAACAGAGGTGCATGTACTAAAGCCTTACTGCATGCTGCATCACAGAACTCTTTTCCTGTTAGATTTACAGTTACAGCCTTAAAGCATTGACAAATTCCAGAGCATATATCCTCCCAATATAATATCCACTACTGTGACAAAACAAAATACAGTAAGGATTCATGGCAGATCATCACACCTTAATCCTCTGAAGAGCATAAATTCACAACTATCCTACTGAAGTCTGAACTGATAGGAAAAAAATCCAATCTAGACTATTAACAGTCAACAAAACTTAATAGTAGCACTAAAGCAAGATATACTCCCCCTATCATTTTTTACATTTTCCTGTATAAGATGTAGACAGGTGTAACTTCAAAGACTACCAAGGACTTATAGTGTGAACAGAAATATTTCCTAAGTAATCCATAAGCAATAGGAACTGATGATTGTTTTTAACACAGATTTAAAATATCCCATTGACATTATACATTTATATGTTCTTTAATTAGATGAGATGACTTCTTGAACAAGAGAAAAAGAAGGATGCATTGTACTCAGTCAGTTGGCGTAGCCCCCTACCTAGTTTGGTTTTATATTATATTTCACTGAAAGCTTCAAAACAATACATTTTAAACCATAGACATGCATACTTACAACACCAATAACTAACTCTTTCCAGAAGGCAATATATACTCAAACTAAGTGGGGGCCTATGCCCCCCACACCCCCCAATGTGGGGGGCTGTGCTCCCACACACCCCTAACTATATATACTAACTCCAGGATCGCACTACAGTGGTCAAAAGGGCATATACCTCTTACATGCCTTACAGTACTCTATACAGTGCCAGTACTTCACTTCAGGGAAATATTAGCTGAAATGAGTTTTCACTAATTTGAGCTTTCAGCGATTTGGTCAGGGTGAATTCAAATTCAGTAAAATGAGCTTTCAGTGAAACAAAGTAGACCCATACATATATATATATATATATACATATATATATATATATATATATATATATATATATATATATATATATGTATGTATGTATATATATATATATATATATATATATATATATATATATATATATATATATGTATATATATATATATATATTTTTTTTTTTTTTAAATATATATTTATATATTTATACATGCTTTCCAATATTTCCTGCCAAATAACACCATGTGGTATATGCTTAAAATGAAACGCGGATCATTTCTTGCCCACAACCACCATTCATTTCTGTTAGGCTATCCTGAAATGTGACCAAGTCCACTTGTAAAGTGACTACTCCTTCCACCTTGCAATCATCAAAAGCACTTCTTAAAATGGAGAACATCGACATACATATACTACATATACAGTAGTACCCCTGGAAGCAAGGAAGTGGAAGGTGGAAGCTTTTCAGACCCACATGTGAGATCAGGCCAAAGGGTGCATCATGGAGGCATGTGCCTGATGCTGAGGTTTGATAGATGGAGAGAGATATGTCCCCTGAGGTAGCTAAATTGTTAAAAAGAGGGTAGGAGAGTGGGACTGAATACTGCAACATGGAAGAGAAGGACATCCAAGGTTATGGTAAGTTCTTACACAACTATTCCATGTCCTTCTATTCTCATGTTGCAGTATTGATAACTGTAGGGAAGAATACCAAAGCTTTAGGTATGAGCCTGGGAGGAGGGATGAGGTCCCTGGTCTATGAGACTATGTAGTATAGCTCTAGCAAACCCACTTCTGATTCTAGAAACACAATCTAGTTTATAATGCCTAGTGAAGGTATGGACTGATGACCAGGTAGCCGCTTCTAAGATAGAAGCATAGTCTACCCCCTGAAGAAGGCCACGGAGAAAGCAGCTACCCTGGTGGAATGAGCTCTCACACTTTCAGACAGAACTTTTCCATGAAAGGAGTAGCATGCAGAGATACATTTTGAGATCAAGGCCTTTGGGTGAAAGCAGACAAAAAAGCTGGTCAAACATTCTAATGGGTTTGGTTTTGTCCAGATGATACCTAAGTTGTCTGTAGACATCTAAGGAATGTAGAATTCTTTCAGAGGAATTTTGAGGTTGAGGGAAGAATTCAGGGAGGTTAATGATCTGATTCAAGGATAGATCATTAACAACCTTAGGCATGAAGGAAGGGTTAGTCCTGAGGGAGACCCTGTCTTTATGGAAGATGAGGTAAGGAGGGATGACTATCAGGGAATGAATTTCTGATACCCTCCTGACAGATGTGAGGGCCAGCAGCAGTACTGTTTTCCAGGTACATAGCTTCAGTGAAGCA